>NW_027397074.1:10035608-10047919 GCF_003265705.2 Callorhinus ursinus | reverse complement strand
TTTCTTTCTTTCTTTCTTTCTTTCTTTCTTTCTTTCTTTCTTTCTTTTTCTTCTACTTTGGTCCATCTTACTTACACTCAAGATTTAAACTAACAAGCCTATGCTAATTTTTATGCCAGATATTTACTTCTTGACCAGATTTCTATTGTGACCTTTAGTAATATATATATATACACACAGACATATAGTAAACTATACATATAATATAGTGTATATATATATATGTTTATATATATATACTAGTGAATATATAAACTAAATGAATAACTAATTGGATGTCTCACTTTTTTTATTATTATTATGTTATGTTAATCACCATGCATTACATCATTAGTTTTTGATGTAGTGTTCCATGATTCATTATTTGAGTATAACACCCAGTGCTCCATGAAAAACGTGCCCTCTTTAATACCCATCACCAGGCTAACCCATCCTCCCATCCACCTCCCCTCTAGAACCCTGTTTGTTTTTTCAGAGTCCATGGTTTCTCATGGTTCATCTCCCCCTTTGAGTCCCCCCCTTCATTCTTCCCCTCCTGCTATCTTCTTCTTCTTCTTCTTCTTCTTTTGACATGTAATGTATTATTTGTTTCAGAGGTACAGGTCTGTGATTCAACAGTCTTGCACAATTGACAGCGCTCACCATAGCACATACCCTCCCCAGTGTCTATCACCCAGCCACCCCATCCCTCCCACCCCCCACCACTTCAGCAACCCTCAGTTTGTTTCCTGAGATTAAGAATTCCTCATATCAGTGAGGTCATATGGATGTCTCACTTTAAACCCCCAAACTCAAATCATCATTCACTGCTTTCCCCTCCCTCTCAATCATATGTTCCAGTATTCTTCCTGCATTTCCCAACTCACTTAATGGCACCTCCATCTGTATACCACTCAAGATAGGGACTTAGGGAGCCACTTAGGCTATACCTCACTCTTACAAGCCACATCTAATGAAGTATCAAGTCTTACTCTTTTCATCATTTGCATATGATAAAAAAGCTGTCTCCTTTTGTTCCACTTGCATTTATATTGGTTTAGCTTGAATTCTTATTACTTATCACCTGAATAACTGCAAAAGAGTCCTGTGCATTGGATTGTACTCCTCAAAACTTTGCAACACACTCAAATCAATGAATCTAAAACAAATCTAATTATATTGATCCTTTTAAAAATCATTACTTAAAATCATCGTGGTTTGCTATGCATCACTTTTGCCCTTCCTCACATTCTCTCATTATTTGTACTGACTCTCTCTTACACACACACACACATACACACAAAAGTGCATGACTGCATTTCATACTCCTATGTCTTTGTTCATTTGTTTCCTCTTCCTGGAGGGGACTTCCTTTCATTTCTAATTTGGTTAGAACACATAATGAATGCACTTAGACTCATCCCTGTATTACTTTCTCGGCCAGAGTTTTCTAATTTTTTAAAAAGACTTAAATATATTTTTTCAATACAGATTTTTCTTACATAAATCACCATAATTTATTTAAATTTTACTTCTTCATTTCTTCATGAAACTGTAATTCCCTTCAGGTAAGGATGATATTTTATTCATCTTTCTTCTCTTAAATGCCTAGTTCAGCAGTGAGGTAGGTAATGAGCCTTTAATAAGGGTTTACATTATGAACTGAATATGAACAATACTGCCTGGGTAAAAATACACAATTGAAGTATTCAGGCTTAGATGAAAAATGTTTATATTTGTTAATTAATCTTTCTTTGATTATAGATATTTTAATGATAATAAAGTTGACACTTGAACACATGAGTTTGAGCTGCACAGGGTCCATTTATACACAGATTTTTTTCAATAAGTATTTTGGAAAATTTTTTGGAGATATGCAATGATTTGAAAAAATTTGCAAAGGAACCATGGTTGCCTAGAAACATCAACCCCCCCCAAAAAAAGGAAGAAGAAAATTAGGTATGTCATGAATGCATAAAATATGTATAGATAATAGTCTATTTTATCTTTTACTGCCATAAAATATACAGAATCTGTTATGGAAAGTTAATATTTATGAAATCTTACACACACAAACATAGAGTGTACATGGTACCATTTGCCATCCAGACAAATAGAAATAAACATAAAGATGAAGTATTAAATTGTATAAAAATGATTACAGAATTAATATACTGTACTACTGCGATAATTTTGTAGCCACCTCCTGTTGCTATTGCAGTGAGCTCGAGTGTTACAAGTGTCCACTTAGAGTGCCATATGATGCTAATTATCTCCATGGGGGCAGTTCATCTTTCCAGTAAGTTGTATATCATATAAAAAGTGATATCTTGTGGTTCTTGTGTAGTTTTTCATTGTGTTTTAGTGCAGTACAATAAACCTTGAATAACACCATGGGACTCATATGAAGGGCCACTAGTGATGCTGAATGTGCTCCCAAGAAGCAGAGAAAAGTCATGACATCACAAGAAAAAGTTTAATTGCTTGGTATGTATCATAGATGGAGGTCTGCAGCTGTGGTTGCCCATCATTTCAAGATAAATTCATGAAGGTGTCACTGCAGCTATGCCAACTGGCAAAAATCCTTGCATTTTTTTGCAAAATTGTCATTATATGACTATATGACTATGATTACATTTATAGTCATTATATGACATTTAAAGCTAAGGGAAGGTGAATGATATAAAACTGGAGAATTTTATGCCAGTAAAGTTTGTTTTGGTAACTTTAGGAAGAGGTTTGGCTTGAAAAATGTCAATATAACAAGAGAAGCATCTACTCCTGACCAAGAGGCAACAAACGAGTTCCCAGATGCCATTAAGAAAATTAGCGAAGAAAAAAAAAGAAAATAATTGAGAAAAAATATTTGCTTGAAAAGATATTTGCCTGTTGATGCCGACAAAAGTGTCCTAATTTGGTGAAAAAAAAAAAAGCCATACAATACATTTATTAGTAATGAAGAGAATCCTGAGCACCAGAATTTAAGGAAAAAAGGGATAAGTTAACTCTATCGTTTTATGCAAATGCAATTGGGTTTATGATCATTTCCCTTATCTGTAAAGCTGCTAAACCCTGAAATTTGAAGGGAAAAGATAAACATCAGCTTTCATTCTTTTGGTTGCACAACAAGAAGGCCTGGGCAATGAGAACACTTTCTCCAGATTGGTTCCATTGATGTTTTGTCACTGAAGTCAGGAAGTTCCTTGCCAGTAAGGGATTGGCTTTTAAAGTTCTTTTGATATTGGACAATTCCCCTAGCCACGCAGAATCCCATGAGTTCAACACCAAAGGTGTTGAAATGGTCTACTTGCCCTCAAACACAATGACTCTAATTTAGCATCTACATCAGGGTGTAATAAGGACATTTAAAACTCATTATACACAATACTCTATGAAAAAAGTTGTCAGTACTTTGGAAGAGAACCCTGATAGAACATCATGGAAATCCAGAAGGATTACATCATTGAAGATGCCACTGTTGTTATAGAAAATGCTGTGGGGGCAAGGAAAAGAGGCAGAGGAGTACGGGACCCTATTCCAACTGGTTCCCGGAATTGAGCTGGATATCTACCAGACCACTCTGACCACCCATGAAATCAGCCTGAGATGTAAGAAAATCTAGATCTCTACAAACAGTTGGTTTCGAGGTCCGAAGCAGGGAGCTGAGATTCCGCGGGCAGATATCAGAGGATAAATGGCAGTGGGAGGGAGACTGGCTGGGGGGATCCCACACTGCCGGTGAGCAATAGCCTTCTGCGCTGGGGATGGGGCACAGACTCACAGACCGGTAGTGGTGGGGAAAGGACTTTAGATGGAAACCCGGAGCGGCGGGGCCGCGCAAGCGACCTGGGAGTGGCTGGTGGTTTTAGAAGCACAAAGAGCAGAGATGTGCCCCGGCCTGGAGGTGAGGACTGGGAGTGCTGCGAGGGGTGCACAACCCAGGACGCTGCCGTTTATAGCAGCACAGACAGAAACGGAGACAATGTGGCCTGGAGAGCTCACTGAAGAACAGACAGTGATTTCTCTGCTCTGCGGCAGAGGGTTGGAAATGGTCTTTTCTGCTCTGACTCTTGGAAGAAACACGGAAAGCCTCCAGGGAAAGCTGCCAGAGAACAAAAGCCCCAAAAAACTGGTTTTCACTGAGCCCATCCCCTGCCACAACTCTGCCCAAACAGAGTTGCCTGAGTAACAGCACGGCAGACCCCTCCCCCAGAAGACAGGCTGGGAAAACAAGAGGCCAGCAACCCTAAGGTCCCTAGATGCATCTTGCTTGGGTTGTGGTCAATAATTTGGACTCTATACGTTCCCTCAACCACCCATCAACAGAATGACTAGGAGGAGGAACACCCAAAATAGGGAAGACTCAGAGATTATGATTTATGCCACATATTTACAAATGGATGCAGATATAACCAAGATGTCAGAGATGGAATTCAGGCTAACAATTGTGAAGACAATAGCTAGAATGGAGAAATCAATTAATGGCAACATAGAAATGGGCAGAAATGAAAGCTGAATTGGCAGAACTTAAAAATGCTATCAATGAGATCCAATCTAATCTAGATAATCTAACAGCTAGGGTAAGTGAGGCAGAAGAACGAATTAGTGACCTGGAAGACAATTTAATAGATAAAAAGGGAAAAGAGGAGGCCAGGGAAAAACAACTCAGAATCCATGAAAATAGAATCAGATAAATAAGTGACACCATGAAGCATTCCAATGTCAGAATTATTGGAATCCTGGAGGGGGTGGATAGAGAGAGAGGACTAGAAGATATATTTGAACATATCATAGCTGAGAACTTCCCTAATCTGGGGAATGAAACAAACATTCATGTCCTAGAGGCAGAGAGGACCCCTCCCAAGATCAAGGAAAACAGGTCAACACCCTGGCATGTAATAGTAAAACTCGCAAATCTTGGAACCAAGTAAACCATCTTAAGGGCAGTTAGGGGGAAGAGATTCCTTAGGTACAGAGGGAGGAACACCAGAATAACGCCAGACCTATCCACAGAGACCTGGCAAGCCAGAAAGGGCTGGCAAGACATATTCAGGGTACTAAACGAGAAGAACATGCAGCCAAGAATACTTTATCTGGCAAGGCTGTCATTTAGAATGGATGGAGAGAGGCAGAGATTCCAAGGCCAGCAGAAACTGAAAGAATATATGACCACTAAGCCGGCCCTGCAAGAAATATTAAGGGGGGTTCTATAAAAGGACAAAGACCCCAAGAGTGATATACAACAGAAATTTACAGGGACAATCTATAAAAACGTCTTCACAGGCAACATGATGACAATTAATTCATATCTTTCAATAATCACTCTCAACGTGAATGGCCTAAATGCTTCCATAAAACAGCACAGTTGCAGATTGGATAAAAAGATAGGACCCATCCATATGCTGTCTACAAGAGACTCATTTTGAACCTAAAGATACATCCAGACTGAAAGTGAAGGAATGGAGATCATCTTTCATGCCAGCGGACCTCAAAAGAAAGCTGGGGTAGCAATTCTCATATCAGACAAATTAGATTTTAAACTAAAGATTGTAGTTAGAGGCACAGAAGGACACTATATCATTCTTAAAGGTTCTATCCAACAAGAAGATCTAACAATTGTAAATATCTATGCCCCCAACATGGGAGCAGCCATCTACATAAGCCAACTGTTAACCAAAATAAAGAGTCATATTGATAACAATACTTTAATTGTAGGACACCTTAATACGCCACTCTCAGCAATAGACAGATCATCTAAGCAGAAAATCAACAAAGAAACAAGAGCTTTGAATGACACACTGGACCAGATGGACCTCATAGATATATACAGTACATTCCACCCTAAAACAACAGAATACTCATTCTTCTCGAGTGCACATGGAACTTTCTCCAGAATAGACCACATACTGAGTCACAAATCAGGTCTCAGCCAATACCAAAAGACTGAGATTATTCCCTGAATATTCTCAGACCATAATGCTTTAAAACTGGAACTCAATCACAAGAAAAAATTTGGCAGAAATTCAAACACTTGGAAGCTAAAGACCACTCTGCTCAAGAATGTTTGGGTCAACCAGGAAATCAAAGAAGAACTTAAACAATTCATGGAAACCAATGAGAATGAAACACATGGGTCTGAAGCCTATGGGATACTGCAAAGGCGGTCCTAAGGGGGAAATATATAGCTAGCCAAGCCTCACTCAAAAAAAATAGAAAAATCCCGAATTCACCAACTAACTCTACATCTTAAAGAACTAGAGAAAAAGCAACAAACGAGGCCTAAACCATGCATTAGGAGAGAAATAATTAAGATTAGAGCAGAGATCAATGAATTAGAAACCAGAAACACAGTAGATCAGATCAATGAAACTAGAAGCTGGTTCTTTGAAAGAATTAATGAGATCGATAAACCACTGGCCAGACTTATCCAAAAGAAAAGAGAAAAGACCCAAATTAATAAAATCATGAATGAAAGGGGAGAGATCACGACTAACACCAAGGAAGTAGAAACAATTATTATAAATTATTATCAACAACTATATGCCAATAAACTGAGCAATCTGGATGAAATGAATGCCTTCCTGGAAACCTATAAGCTGCCAAGACTGAATCAGGAAGAAACTGACAACTGAATAGGCCAATAACCAGTAACGAGACTGAAGCCGTGATCAAAAACCTCACCCCCCCCCCAAAAAAAAAGAGTTCAGGGCCTGGGTATGGATTCCCTGGGGAATTCTACCAAACATTCAAAGAAGAAATAATACCTACTCTCCTGAAGCTGTTTCAAAAAATAGAAACAGAAGGAAAGCTTCCAGACTCATTCTAGGCCAGCATTACCTTAATCCCCAAACCAGGCAAAGACCCCATCAAAAAGGAGAATTTCAGACTGATATCCCTGAAATCCTCAGGGATTCCAAAATCCTCAACAAAATCCTAGCTAATAGGATCCAACAATACATTAAAAGGATCATCCACCAGGACCAAGTGGGATTTATCCTTGTGATGCAAGGGTGGTTCAACATTCGCAAATCAATCAATGTGATAGAACACAATAAGAGAAGAGAGAAGAACCATATGGTCCTCTCAATTGATGCAGAAAAAGCATTTGACAAAATACAGCATCCTTTCCTGATTAAATCTCTTTAGAGTATAGGGATAGAGAGAACATTCCTCGAGTTCATAAATCCATCTATGAAAAACCCACAGCAAATATCATCCTCAATGGGGAAAAGCTGAGAGCCTTTCCCTTAAGATCAGGAACACGTCAAGGATGCCCACTCTTGCCACTATTGTTCAACATTATACTAGAAGTCCTAGCAACAGCAATCAGACAACAAAAAGAAATAAAACATATTCAAATTGGCAAAGAAGAAGTCAAACTCTTTCTTTTCGAAGATGACATGATACTTTATGTGGAAAACCCAAAAAACTCCACCCCCAAATTACCAGAACTCATACAGCAATTCAATAATGTGGCAGGATACAAAATCAATGCACAGAAATCAGTTGCTTTCTTATACACTAAAAATGCAACTGTAGAAAGAGAAATTAGAGAAACAATTCCATTTACAATAGCACCAAAAACCATAAGATACCTTGGAATAAACCTAACCAAAGAGGTAAAGCATCTATACTCTAGGAACTATAGAACAGTCATGAAAAATTGAAGAAGACACAAAAAGATGGAAAAACATTCCATGCTCATGGATCAGAAGAATAAACATTGCTAAAATGTCTATGCTACCCAGAGCAATCTATACCTTCAGTGCCATCCCAATCAAAATTCCAATGGCTTTTTTCAAAGTGCTGGAACAAACAATCCTAAAATTTGTATGGAATCAGAAAAGACCCCGAACCACCAAGGAAATGTTGAAAAAGAAAAACAAAGTTGGGGGCATCACGTTGCCCGATTTCAAGCTATATTACAAAGCAGTGATCACCAAGACAGCATGGTACTGGCACAAAAACAGACATATAGACCAATGGGACAGAATAGAGAGCCCACATATGGACCCTCAACTCTATGGTCAAATAATTTTTGACAAAGCAGGAAAAAATGGATGAAAGACTTCAATCTTCAATCTAGGAATCCATCAAAATCCTAGAGGAGAACATAGGCAATAACCTCTCTGACATCGGCCACAGCAACTTCTTTCAAGATACATATCCAAAAGCTAGTGAAACAAAAGCAAAAATGAACTTTTGGGACTTCATCAAGATAAAAAGCTTCTGCACAGCAAAGGAAACAGTCAACAAAACAAAGAGGCAACCCATAGAACAGGAGAAGACATTTGCAAATGACACTACAGATAAAGGGCTGGTATCTAAGATCTCTAAAGAACTTCTCAAACTCAACACCCAAAAAACAAATAATCTAGTCAAAAAATGGGCAGAAGACATGAACAGACACTTCTCTGAAGAAGACATACAAATGGCTAACAAACACATGAAAAAATGTTCATCATCATTAGCCATCAGGGAAATTCATATCAAAACCACATTGAGATACCACCTTACACCAGTTAGAATGGCAAAAATTGACAGGGCAAGAAACAACAAATGTTGGAGAGGTTGTGGAGAAAGGGGAACCCTCTTACACTGTTGGTGGGAATGCAAGTTGGTATAGCCACTTTGGAAAACAGTGTGGAGGTGCCTCAAAAAATTAAAAATAGAGCTACCCTATGACCCAGCAATTGCACTCCTAGGTATTTACCCCAAAGACACAGATGTAGTGAAAAGAAAGGCCATATGCACCCCAATGTTCATAGAAGCAATGTCCGCAATAGCCAAACTGTGGAAAGAGTCGAGACGCCCTTCAACAGACGAATGGATAAAGAAGATGTGGTCCATATATACAATGGAATATTACTCAGCCATCAGAAAGGATGAATACCCAACTTTTACATCCACATGGATGGGATTGGAGGAGATGATGCTAAGTGAAATAAGTCAAGCAGAGAAAGTCAATTATCATATGGTTTCACTTACTTGTGGAACATAAGGAAGAGCATGGAGGACATTAGGAGAAGGAAGGGAAAGATGAAGGGGGGGAAATCGGAGGGAGAGACGAACCATGAGAGACTATGGACTCTGAGAAACAAACTGAGGGATTTAGAGGGAAAGGGGGTGGCGGGATGGGTTAGCCTGGTGATGGGTATTAAGGAGGGCACGTTCTGCATGGAGCACTGGGTGTTACAGGAAAACAATGAATCATGGAACACTACATCAAAAACTAATGATGCATTGTATGGTGACTAACATAAAATAAGATAAGATAAGATAAGATAAGATAAGATAAGATAAGATAAGATAAAATAAAATAAAATAAAATAAATAAAATAAAATAAAATAAATAAAATACTGTGAGAGTTATCAAGCCTGAAACAAATTTCTGTAGGCGGGTTGGGGGGGGGAACCAACAACTGTGTCCAGATGTTGTGTATGACTTCACAGAATTTATAGACAGAGCCAATCAAGGAAATCATGAAAGAGATTGTGACTATGACAAAAAAAGGTTGGTGGTGAAGAGTTTCAAGATACCGATCTTGGAGAAACTCGAGAGCTAACTGACACCACACCAGAGGAATTAACTGATGACTTGATAGAGATGAGTGCTCTCATACCAGTGCCAGATGATGAGGAAGAAGTCATAGAAGAAGCAGTGCCAGAAAACAAATGGACATTAGACAATCTGGCACAAGGGTTCTGATTGTTTAAGACTGCTTTTGATTTCTTTTATGACATAGACTCTTCTATGATATGGACACTGAAACTAAAGAAGATGGTGGAATAAGCATTGGTATCATATAGAAACATTTTTAGATACATGAAAAAGCAAAAGAATGAAGACTTTTATGATGATGCACTTCCACTTAATGAGCAGTAAATAATCATCATGCTGTACAGTTAATAAACTTACCTGTTATATAGGTGTGAGTATCTTTGTGTGAAAATCTAATAACTGTAAGGCAAGGACTGTATGAGATGTTTCTGTGTCATCATCATTATCATCATCATCATCATCTTTATCATTTAACTATTCACAGCATAGAAAATTGTGTGCAAGACTTGTATGGAAGTGGATAGCCTATTCTTATATAGACATAGGTGAGTGATAGTTAAAATAAAATTAAAAATGTGTTAGTTTACTTGCTGTTTTATAACTCTGCTTTCAAAGAATTATATTATTGTACAATATGCATTTCTCTTAATAGGAAAACATTCCTATTAATTGGAGAAACTGTGAATCAGCCTTACATCACAGCTACATTTTTTCAATATAATACTGTTTTCAATACTATATTATGAGTGACTGTAATGATGTATGCCATAAAAATTTTATAAGGATTCAGTCATTATTGTATAGGCTAGGCTACCTGAGCAATCATATAGATTACACTAGGCTATCATAAAACGATCATATTACTTCTTCATTGTCAATGCATGAATTGTTATACTTGTACATAAATATTAATTTTTTCACATTATATTTTCATTTTTGATATCTAATGTTAATTGTATGTGTAACATCTACAGTATTTTGTATCATATAACCCAATATGGCTATAGGTACTGACAGATGATTTATCTTGTAAACAGATGATATAAACTTAGAGCACCAATACAGTACAGTATTTTCTTACTTATTTTCTTAGTTACTTTCTTTTCTTTAGCTTACTTAATTTTAAGAATAGAGTATATAATGCAAATAACATGCAAAATATGTATTAATCAACTGTGTATGTTATGGGTAAGGCTTCCTTCCAGTCAACAGTAAACTATTAGAGGTTAAGTTTTGGGGGACTCAAAAATTGTAGATGGATTTTTGACTGCATGGGAGGTTGGCACCCAAACCCCTGAGTTGTTCAAAGGTGAATTGTATGTCATTTGTCTTGTGGGTTATGATATTGTAATATTCAAAATAAAGTGAGGGGTACCTGGCTAGCTCAATTGGTAGAGCATGTGACTCTAGACCTCAATGTTGTAACTTCGAGCCCCACACTGGGTACTGAGATTACTTAAAAAGAAAATTTATTTTTAAGATTTATATATTTATTTTAGAGAGGGAGAAAGCAGGAGCAGGAGGGATAGAGGGAGAGGGAGAGAGAATCTCAAGCAGATTCCATGCTGAGCATGGAGCCCAACACGGGGCTTGATATTATTTTGATAGAAAGCAATTGGTTTGAGGGTTTACCTAGCATGTAGATATTATCTCAGATGATCTAGTCAACTTTCCTATTAATGTTCTGTGATAGGTATTTGGAATTTTCTTTTTTTAAAGATTTTTTTTTTTTAACAGAGAGAGATACAGCAAGAGATGGAACACAAGCAGGGGGAATGGGAGAGGGAGAAGCAGGCTTCCTACAGAGCAGGGAGCCCGATGCAGGGCTCGATCCCAGGACCCCGGGACCATGACCTGAGCTGAAGGCAGACACTGAATTACTGAGCCACTCAGGTGCCCCTGTATCTGGAATTTTCTTCCTTTTTTCTTATCTTAGATATTTTTAAATATATATATATTTAATCAAGTAGTTAAGTAACTCATAAATGACCACTTCAACTAAGGTATTTTTTTTAAAGATTTTATTTATTTATTTGAGAGCAAGAGAGAGCTCGAGTGGGGGGAGAGGCAGAGGGAGAGGGAGAAGCAGGCTCCCTGCTGAGCTGGGAACCTGATGTGGGGCTTGATCCTGGGACCCTGGGATCATGACCTGAGCCAAAGGCAGATGCTTAACTGAGTGGGCCACCCAGGCACCCCTCAACTAAGGTATTTTTAAAATTTGTACCCTGTGACATTCCACAAGGTTAAACACTGTAATTCTCTAATTGAAATGTTATTTCTTGAAATCCATAAAGACATAAATCCCTCTGTTTATTTGCAGGATTCTATTTGTGGATCTCTAAATAATCTGTACTGTATCTTCCCAGGATGACTCCATGGCCTGATAGACACCAGAGACCTTTAGACCATCTCCTTGTTAGACTGATGTGTATATTAGAAGAGACACTCTTTAATCTATCACTGTATAGTATATCATATTTCCATTTATCTTGTGCATCACTATATTTTATTGATGCCTCCTGATGTGTTCAAATAAGTTATACTCTCATGCCAAAAATGATTGTACTGTCTCTGTTTTTATTGGTTTATCATTTCCTCTAGGGAGCTAAGAGGCATACTTTCGAGATTGCTGTTAAGTGAAAGTTAATACTGGATCCTGACAAAAAATGTTGAAAGTATTTGAAAGAAGAAGAAAGAAAGAAAGAAAGAAAGAGAAAGAAAGAAAGGAAGAAAGGAAGAAAGAAAGGAAGGAAGAAAGGAAGAAAGGAAG
>NW_027397074.1:10031388-10035508 GCF_003265705.2 Callorhinus ursinus | reverse complement strand
AAGAAAGAAAGAAAGAAAGAAAGAAAGAAAGAAAGAAAGAAAGGAAGAAAGGAAGGAAGGAAGGAAGGAAGGAAGGAAGGAAGGAAGGAAGGAAGGAAGGAAGAAAGGAAGGAAGGAAGGAAGGAAGGAAGGAAGGAAGGAAGAAAGAAAGAAAGAAAGAAAGAAAGAAAGAAAGAAAGAAAGAAAGAAAGAAAGAAAGAAAATGATTTGAAAGAAAGAAAGAAAGAGAAGAGAGAAAATGGAAAAAAAGAAGTTTCCTATTTTTATTTTCTACCTCTAATTCTTTAATCTGATTATTGAAGCTTCTGCAATTAAAAATGAAATATGTTATATAACCCTTATAGGTGTGTCCAAATCAGGAGACACAAGTGAAGAGCCATTTACATCTAGAAAGAATTCATTCATTCAACGGATAAAGTTGCTGAAATGTGATTATATGGAATTCAAAAGAATTTTAACTAAGGAAGTATCTTCTAGAATACTAGTTCTCATATCTTCTAGAATGCTAGTTCTCATATGTTTTAGTCTATGGATCATTTGGGGGCACCAAAGATCTCCAGTATTGGTTGACTTACTGAATATTTTTTTCTTTAAGCAGAACCAACCTGGTTTCTATGTCTTTAAATCTCTAATTCTAGTGACTACAGAATATCAACTGTGCCATGATTAGAGTTTTACCATATTTAAATCACTTCTGGTGACTGTGATACATTTATAATGAACTGGAAGGCCACCAATGTTGGTTAGATCATTGATAGTTATATGAAAGCCTCTTTGACAAATTCCAACAGGAAAAAATATATCACCTATTTCACAGTGTTATTTTCAACATTAATATAAATTTAGACAGTTTCTGTACATAGTAGGAGATAAAAATATTTCTTATTCATTCCCAGCATCAGTTAATCTCTTATTTCTCTCCAAGACCCTAGTTTATTCTCCTTGACATCTTTGTACTAGGATCTGGAAAACTTGAGGTTTTTTCATGTGTTCCACAGCTAATCTTTGATTGTACTGAAATACTATCTCCACTGCTGGTAAGCATCTCAAGTGAGATCAGTTTGTGTAACCAGTCTGAAGTTGAATTTGAAAAAAAAAAAAGATTGCTTTATTAATTCAGATAACAGAATGGTTAAAGGACAAATAATGAAAAATTATAAGAGCTTTAGTAATACATTTTAGTCTCTACCTATGATTAAATATGGAAAAGAGGCTCTCCCTCCTCCACCGCTGCCGCCTCCTTCTTCTGCCCCTCCTGGTGCTGCTTGTGTGCTCCTTCAGTGCGGACCTGGTACCTCTTTTGCGAAGTGGCAGCTGAGGAGGCTCGGGCGCTTGCCATGGCCGATGAGAAGCCCAAGGGAGGAGTCAAGACTGAGAACAACTATCATATTAATTTGAAGGTGGCGGGGCAGGATGGCTCTGTGGTGCAGTTTAAGATTAAGAGGCATATACCACTTAGTAAACTAATGAAAGCCTATTGTGAACGAGAGAGTTTGTCAAATGAGGCAGATCAGATTCCGATTTGATGGGCAACCAATCAATGAAACAGACACACCTGTACAGTTGGAAATGGAGGATGAAGATACAATTGATGTGTTCCAACAGCAGACAGAAGGTGTCTACTAAAAAGGGAACCTGCTACTTTACTCCAGAACTCTGTTCCTCCAGCAAGGAGACATTCTCAATTAGAAAGCTGCAATTTGGTTCTACCACATCCTGACTACTACAGTATAGTTTTCTCTATTCTTTCATTTTCTCCTTCCCCATTCCTTTATTGTACATAAAGTAACTGTGTATGTGCACAAGCATATTGCATTTTTTTTAACTAAATGGCCAATGGTATGTTTTGATCGACATCAAATGGAGAAGGGATGGGGGAAAATACTGCTTCTGTGAAAATACCACCTCTTTCCATTAGTGGCATGCTCAGTCAGCTCTTGTCTTTATATTCCAGTAAGTTATTTTGCTCTCACAGTTTAACAAAAAAAGAACAACACAAAAATCCTTGCATACCTTGTTCGATTGGAGAATTTTAATGTTTTTCATTTATCATTGTAAAACCAAGGACAATTTTATAACTTTTTTGTTTGTAGCTGTTAACATGTAGGGCAATCTATCTTCAAGTAGGGATAAATTACTCTAAAAGAAATGAATCCTAGATAGTTTTCCCTTCAAGTCAAGCATCTTGTTGTTATTTATTTATTTATTTTAAAGATTTTACTTATTTATTTGAGAGAGAGAGAATGAGAGATAGAAAG
Source organism: Callorhinus ursinus (assembly GCF_003265705.2). Lineage (NCBI taxonomy): Eukaryota > Metazoa > Chordata > Mammalia > Carnivora > Otariidae > Callorhinus > Callorhinus ursinus. The sequence continues at coordinate 10,033,250 of NW_027397074.1, read as the reverse complement.
CACGAGAGGGAAGAGGGTCAGAGGGAGAAGCAGACTCCCTGCTGAGCAGGGAGCCCGATGCGGGACTCGATCCAGGGACTCCAGGATCATGACCTGAGCCGAAGGCAGTCGCTTAACCAACGGAGCCACCCAGGCGCCCAAGCATCTTGTTGTTTAAATAAACTTCTTGTTTAAAATGAAAAAAAAAAATGGAAAAGAGGAGTAATGAAGAGGAAATGAAGTTGATGTTTCTAATCCTAAAAGGCTCTATTTATTTCCTGAAAATAGTAATCAAGAATCCTCTAAAACTTTATTTATTTATTTAAATTTTAATTCCAGTATAGTTAGCATACAGTATTATATTAGTTTCAGGTGGACAATATAATGGTTCATCAATCCTATATATTATTCAGTGCTATCAGGATAAATGTACTCTTCATCCCCTTCACCTATTTCACTCATCCCTCCCACCCACTTCCCCTCTGGTAACCATCTGTTTGGTATAGTTAAAAGCCTGTCTTCTTATTCGTCTTTTTTCCTCTTTGTTCATTTATTTTGTTTCTTGAATTCCACATCTGAGTAGAGTCATATGGTATTTGTATTTCTCTGACTTAGTGTTGTACTCTCTAGATCCATAATACATGTTGCTGTAAATGGCAAGATTTAACTCGTTTTCTAGTCTAATAATACTCCTTTATATACATATCACATCTTCATTATCCATTCATCTTTTGATGTACATTTGGGCTGCTTCCATAATTTGGTTGTTGTACATAATGTTGCAGTAAACATAAGGGTGCGTATATCCTTTCAAATTAGTGTTTTTGTATTCTTTGGATAAACACCCGAGAATTTTTTAAAACTTATAATTGAAAAATGGGTGATATTTTAATGGAAAAGGACTTAGAAAATGTCCTTTTCAGATTATTATGGATATTCTTTGACACTACAGAAGCTCTATAAGTGTAATTTCTTAAAGGTAAACTAAAATGGGGAACAGAAACTGTACTAAATCTGTCATCCCTCATATCTCTTCCACTTGTATCCCTGGATACAACTAATTTCTTATTTTTGCCCTATGAGATTAATTTCACCTGGTCTTGAACTTCATATAAGTGGAATAATACTCTGAACACTTGTGAGAGAATAACAGTGCAGATGGCACATATATCTTGGTATTATTATCAAGACAATTTTCCCTTTGTAGATCACCTGCAAGAGCCTCAGGGACTCTTAAGGTACCCCTAACCACCCTTTCAGAACCACTATGTTGTATAATATTTCATTCTATTAATACACCTATCTTTAGACCTATTCTATTATTAATAGATACTTAAGTTGTTTATTAGAAAGGTCATCTTTTCCCCTATTATTCTTCAGTTAGTTTTTGTTTTATGTGCATCGATTTCTGGACTCTATAATACTGTATTGTTTTAGCTAATATTATAACAATATAACAAAATCTTACTTATTATGCCTTTACATTAATTTTATATATGCCATAGACTAAGTCCTCCAATTTTCTCCATCAATATTTTCCAATTTGGTGCTCTTATCTCAATATTAATTTTAAAATCCTAAATATCCCTGTAATGATTTGTTTTCTTTCTGGAGTCTTATAAAACATTTAGATTTATTCCTAGGTATCTTATATTTTTTGATGCAATGGTTAATAGGACTTTTTAAAAAAATTCAATTTCCAATTGTACTGATTAATGGGAATACAATTAATTTTCTTATACAGTGAACTTACTAGATTTACTTATTTATTTTAATAATTTAGAATAGATTCTTTGTTCTTCTCATGCAAATTTATATCATCTAGAATGACAATTATATTTCCTCTTTTCCATTACTTCTTTTACTTGCTTTATTGCATTGGT
>NW_027397074.1:10006930-10030988 GCF_003265705.2 Callorhinus ursinus | reverse complement strand
AAAAAAAAAGAAGCAATGATACCAGATAATACTGCCTCATTCCCAAACTCAAAGGGTAAGTCTCAAATTTTATTAAGTTTATGTTTGCCATAAGTTTTTGGATAATCCCTTTATAATCCTAGTTTTTTATTTTTTTAAAGATTTTATTTATTTATTTCACAGAAAGAGACACAGTGAGAGAGAGAACACAAGCAGGGGGGAGTGGGAGAGGGAGAAGCAGGTTTCCTGCAGAGCGGGGAATACGATACAGGGCTCCATCCCAGGACCCTGCGGGATCATGACCTGAGCTGGAGGCAGACGCTTAACAACTGAGCCACACAGGCGTCCCTATAATCCTAGTTTAGAAAGACATGTTTTGAATGTAAATGTTATCAAATTCATCTTTTACATGTAAAAATTGAGTTTTCTTTTTTTATCCTCTTAATAATAGTAAATTATATTGAGAAACTTTTAAAAGAAACTTGCATTCTTAGAATAAATCCAACTTGGTTGGGATTTAACACACACCCACTTCCCTCCCCCCCACTCCCAAATACACTTAAGTTGCCAATTTTAAAATCCATGTTCATGAGAGAGAATTGCTTGGAACTTGCCTTTCTTATATTATCCTTGTCAGGTTTTGGTATTAAGGCAATGCAATCTTAAAACAAGTTTGGAAGTGTTACTTTTATTTTTGTATAAGCGTGTGTAAATTGGAATCTTCTTTGTTAGGGTAGAAGGAGTGGATTAATCGCTTATTCAATATCTTTAATAGTTAAAGAGTACAGATTTTTATATCTTTTTTGTTTATTCATTGAGGTATAATATGTACACAATAAAATGCCTACATCTTTAAGAGTGTTGAGTTCCTTGAGTTTTAGCAACGTATATTTAACATTTTTATACCCACATTTAAATTCCTTTGTGTTTTTTTTGAGTCACCCCTCATATCTCCCCACTTCCACCTGTGACAACAACAAATTTCTTCTGTCACTTTAGATTAATTTCACCTATGCTTGGACTTTGTATAAGTGGAATCATGCAGGATCTATTCTTTTGCATTTGTCTTCTTTCTTTCAATGTAATGTCATTGAAATGCATCCATGTTGTTGCATATGTGAATAGTTTATTCATTTTTGTCACTTAATCTTATCCCACTATATGAATATATCACAATTCATCCATTTTCTGCTAATGGGCATTTGTATTCTGTCCAGTTTATGGCTATTATGAATAAGATCACTATGAACATTTTGTATAGGTTTTTGTGTGGACATGTATTTTTGTTAGGTAAATGGTAAGGAATGGATAGTTGGGTCATGGGTAAATATCTGTTTAACTTCGTAGGAAACTGCACCTTTTTCAAAGGTGTTGTATCATATTTTACTCCCACATAATGTATGTAATTTCTAGCTACTCCACATTTTCCAACATTTGCTAATGTCAGTCTCTCGCTCCACCCACCACCTCTTGTTCTTCTAGTGTGTTAAAATGAAATTTCATTGTGGTTATAATTTGCATTTACCTGATACCTACCTTATGTTAACACATTTTCATGAACTGTTGGCCAATCAAAAATATTTTGCAAAATCTCTGTTCAAGCCTTTTATCCATATCTAGATGTATTGCTTTTTTAAAAAATTACTATTAGGAGTTTTTTTTAATGTATTATCCTTAAAAGTCCTTTGTCATATGTACGTGTAACAAACATGCTTTCTAAATATCTGTAGCTCATTTCATTTACTTAATGGTGCCCTTTGACAAATAGAAATTTATAATTTAGATGAAATTCACTTGTATATTTTTTTATTGTTGAGGTTCTTTTTAACCAGCTATATATATGCTTTCACAAAAATTAATAGTTATTCACCTATATTTTCTTATAGAAGTTTCATAAATATATAGTGCTTTAGTTTGGAAGTGTCTTTCAGCATTTTGAAAATACAATAATTCAATTTTCCTGTGGTGTCCATTGTTCTTATTGAGAAGTTAATGACTAGACTTTATAGCTCCTTTGATACTAATATGTATTTTTTGATTGATTTAAAATTGCCTTTTCATATTAAGTTTTAAGTTAAGGTATGTGGTGCCCATAGACATAGTTTCCTTTGTACTTACCTTACTTGGGTTTGTGTAGTACTACTTAAATCTGTGACTTGTTATTTTTTTGTCAGCTTTGGAAAATTATTTGCCATTATTACTTCAAGTATTCTTTCTTCCCAATTCTATCTCTTCTCTCTTCTGTAAAACCAATTACACATACATTGGTCTTTTTAAAATTTCTCTTCCATGTTTGCTTAATGCTTTTTTTGTGCATAATTACCACACTTTCATCCTTGTATAAATGTAGGATAGATATATTCTTCTGCTTTATTTTCCAGTTCACCAATTCTCTCTTCAACTTTGTTTAATCTATTATTTTTCTAGTTTTGGTTATTGCATTATTTTTTAAATTTTCAATTTTGTTGTGTGTTCAATCTATTATGTTTCCTATTCTGTGATAACATCTTTTATTTGGCACAATTTTTCAAATCTGAGCTTTGGTCCTTGTGAAACCTGGTAAATTTCTGTTAAACTCTAATTCCTGTGAGGTAGTTCAACAGAGTCCTATGTGAAACCTGTTAAATTCATTAATATCTTCTTTAGTAGACTTATATCTGCTGAAAGATTTTCTTGGATACTCAGCTCCTCACTTTCAACTTCCAAAATTAAAAACTTGCCTTACGGAGAGAGAAAAATTCTCAATTTATTCTTCCTTTCTCTTCTGTATTTGGCTCTGAAATTCTAGTTCCCTAATACCTCCAGTAAAATATTCCAGGGGCACCTGGGTGCTCAGTTAGTTGGGCATCCGACTGTTGGTTTTGACTTGGGTCATGGTCTCAGGGTTGTGGGATCGAGTCCCACATCAGGCTCCATGCTCAGCAGGGAGTCTGTTTCTTTCTCCCTCTGGCCCCCCACCCATGCTCTCTCTCTCTAAAATGGATGAATAAATCTTTAAAAAATAATAAAAGAAAGCATAATATTTTAGTTAGATTAGTGTGAAATACTTAGTTACTTTTGTCCAAAATTTATTTTTGAAATTTTGATTTTTTTTCAATTGCTGATATAATATAAAAGAACTGGAATGGTTGAATAAGTTAGAGAGTGTTAGTAGAGAAGAATATACTTCAATTAGCTGGAAAACTAATTTTAAGAAGAGGCAATATGTTTTGCAACCTTTTGGATTTTTAGCTAATTTGTTTTCTGATAAGTTTGCTAAACTATATAACCTATAACCCATGTAATTATACTTCAATTGCCTTTATTCTAGATATTCATATTTTGATCAATTTAGTATCATAGACTGTTTCATAACCTATTCAAACCAAAAATAAACTAAAGAAATATCCATCTTAAAATGGATATTCATGTAAAAATTCTAGATTGGAGTTTTTAAAAAAAAATAAATACAGAAAGCAAATATATGAAGAATAAATATACAGATCCCTTAAAATATTCATTCCACATTACTAAACAGAAAAGCCATTATTATTTGCATATTATTTATATATTATTATGGTAGTTTTAGAACATGGCCCCATTTTTTTTTTATACTTTCCCCATTGACAGGTGGATTCTAATTTTTCTTTTTGAATCTGCCCAGGCTTGCGACTATTTCATCCACAAGAATATAACAAAAGTTACTCTATGTGACTTTCTAAGTTAGGTAGTAAAATGCTATGTGGTTTTCATCTTTTGCTGAAACACTCATTCTTAGAGATATGTCATAATATATGAAGTTTGACTACCCTAAAATCCTGTAACATGAGTAAGCCCAAACTGAATGGGGAAACCTGTGTAGCTCTTTGGTTCAGTAATTTCAGCTAAGCCTTAGCATTGAGTCCTTCCAGTCTGGGTACCAGATATATGAGGAAAGAAGACTCCAGATCATTTTAATCTCCAGCTTTTTGAGCAACCCCAGCTGTTCTGGTCTTTCTAGTGAAGATCCCAAATATTGTGAGTCAGAGGTCTATTAAAATTGAGATTGAGATTGAGCCTCAAGTCAGACTCCATGCTCAGTGGGCGATCTGCTTGAGATTCTCTCCCTCTCCCTCTGTCTTTTCCCTGGCTTGTATGCCCTTTCCCTCTATAAAATAAATAAATAAATCTTAAAAAATACTGTGACCCAGGGTGCCCAGGTGGTTCTATCGGTTAATCGGCTGCCTTCGGCTCAGGTCATGATCCCGGGTTACTAGGATCGAGCCCCACATTGGGCTCCCTGCTCAGCAGGGAGTCTGCTTCTCCCTCTGCCCCTTCCCCTGCTCATGCTCTTGCTCTCTCTCTCAAATAAGTAAATAAAATCTTTTAAAAAAATTGTGATCCATAGAACCATTAGAAAATTAAAATGGGTCTCTTTTTGTATTAAGATTTGGTGATCTGTTATTAAAAACTAGAAACTGTAACATAATTTGGAACTGGAACCAAAATCTGGGTAATCTCATAAACAAAACAAAACAAAACAAACACAAAAACACTATGACATTCTGGTTTGGGGACTAAGTATATGGAAGCCTGCCAGTTCTTGAAGAGCTTGTCTATGAAGGGTTGAAAGGAATTGAGGAAAATGGTTTTGGAAACTTGAGAAGAAACTCTTACCTTTGATAATCTTTCTAGTCTGCAAAGGAGTTGCAAAGTAAGAAAGACCTTAAGGGGAAAAAATGAAATCTCAGAAAGACATAGCCTCAGGATAGAAATAAAGATAAGTTTGAAAGAAAAATTCTTCATTAAGGTCCCAGAAAGATTTAAGGTACTTTCTCATAGATGTTTCAGAAAGACATAAGGGCTTCTAAAAATCTAAGGGGCAGGCCTTGCAGATACTGTTTAATGACAGTATTTCTAAGAATATTTAGGGCTTTGTCATACAACAATTTTTATGTTGTGGAACTTAAGGTAGCAAAAGGATTAAGTGGAAGATATTTATAGTTATAGGTTTTATCTAATGAACTGAATTTTGTCTAATGAACAAACTGTGCATTAAAAAAAGACAGTTTTAATGGCTCACACCAGCCTGCACTGAAAGGAACAGAGACAATATAAAATTTTTGAAAAATGGTCTTTATGTCCCTAAATTACTATGTTCCATAAACTCAACACGAGTAGGGTAGAGTCACATAATGCAGAGAATCATTTTCTGGGAACAGGTCTGAATTCTAATCAAATAACTAGCTTGTAGGTGTGTTTGGTTTATAGAATTGTTGTGGAGTAATAACTTTTGTGTACCTTCTCTTTTCCTCTACTTTTTTATTGACATAACATTATATTAATTTCAAGTATACAACATAATGATTCAGTATATGTATATATTACAAAATGATCACCATAATAAGTCTAGTAATACCCATCACCACACATATTTACAATTTTTTTCTTGTGGTAAGAACTTTTAAGATCTATTTTAAGATTTAAAATATTGTTGGGGCACCTGGGTGGCACAATTGTTAAGTGTCTGCCTTTGGCTCAGGTCATGGTCCCAGGGTCCTGGGATCGAGCCCTACATCGGGCTCCCTGCTCAGCGGGGAGCCTGATTCTCCCTCTCCCACTCCCCTTGCTTGTGTTCCCTCTCTCATTGTGTCTCTCTGTCAAATAAATAAATAAAATCTTAAAAAAAAAGATTTAAAATATTGTCTGTTGTAATCCTATTGTGATGGTTCATTTTATGTCAACTTGATTGAGCTAAGGCATGCCTAGATAGCTAGTAAAACATGATTTTTGAGTGTGTCTGTGAGGGTGTCACTGAAAGAGATCAGCATTTGAATTAGCAGAGTGGTTAAAGAAGGGTGCCGTTACCATGCGCTTGGGCATCATCTAATCTGTTGAGGGTCTGAGTGGAACAAAAAGATGGAAGAAGGGTGAACTCACTCTCCCTGCTTGAACTGAGATCCAGCTTCTCCTGCCTTTGGACACTAGTGTTCCTGGTTCTTGGGCTTTTGGAACCAGGACTTTATACTTTTGTATCCCTCCCCCCACCCCGATTTTCTGACCTTCAGACTTGGATTGAATTATGCCCCTGAGTTTTCTGGTTCTCCAGTTTGAAGTTGGCAGATTGTGGAACTCCTTGGCCTCCATAACTGTGTAAGCCAATTCTAAACTCCATATATATGTGTGTGTGTATATTTCTCTAGAGGATACTTACTAATATACCTATGTGGTCCTACCACTGAAAGTTGGATGTGGTGGTGGTGACAGGAGGCATGAGCAGATCAAGAGAAACAGTAACTCAAAAATTGCACCTGAGAAGCTTCATTCATACCTGGATCTGATTTAAATTATGGCACCCTTGACCATGAGCTTGATCCTATGTGGTCACTGGATAATACTTTTAGGGGATCTTGGAAGGAAATGAGTGCTTTTGCTCATGGGAATTATATAAATAATTTATGGTCAGAAGGTATATTGGCATATTTGTTTAAAATGACAGCAAATTATTTGACATTTCTCCCATAAAGGATTTGAGTCTATGCCTCCTCCTCTTGAGCCTGAATCGGCTATGATGACTTGACCAATAGAGAATGGCAGAAGTAATGCTATGTCACTTTTGAGGCTGTCCAAAAGAAATTAAGCACTTTGTTTCCTAGTTAAATTATTCTTTGAGTCCCGAGTCATTTGGACTATTTGCATATAGGAAGAACATTACTATATTAACTTCTAATTAACCTCCAGGCCTAAAGTCAGGATTTTATAATTTTCATCAAAAATCAATATATAATTATATATTATTATCTAGCTCTCTATTTGCCTTAAAATTCTAATGATTATCATACTCACTATCAATTGATACAGATTTATGGTTGACTCTTACCAATGTTGAAATTAAAACAGAATGTCATGTACATTAACTTGCAAATACATTTTTAATGTTATAATTTTTTGTTTGTTTCTGGAAGTAGTAATAGGGAAACGTGTTCATAGAGAAGAAATTAATATAGTTAAATGAGGGCAAGAATTCTTAGGCCAAATCTGGATTTCAAGAAGATAAGCTCCCATGGTTTCCATTTAGAGATACAGGATACAAGAGAATAAAATATGATAAATATGCCATGGTTACTACTGTCTTACTAGTTTATTCTTATTTTCTCCAAAGTTTAATTAATCTAAATATAGGTATACATCAGTGACTAAGAAGATTAGTCATAAAGTAAGAATCTATTGTTTATCAAGTTTCTACTCAATTATCCATTTGAGTTTTTGTTTAGACCTACTTATGTTATAGACCACTTTATATTTTTTCATTCATAGTTCCTGATTCATTGAATTTTAACCAATTCTTTGTGCTGAAAGTAATAGGGACATTACTTTTCCACAGATTTCAGTGGTGTTAAGGATTTATTAAATAAATTTCAAAGACAAGTGTTTTGATTTTATAGGACCATGTTTTTTATGAATTAACACTGAGTTCCAATAAAGGTTTTAACTTCCTTAAGGTTACTCAATTTTATTGAATCAAGATCCACTATTTTGATTGCTCAGTATTAGTCACCATATACCAGATGTAGAGCCTGGTGATTCTTTTTAGGTCCTTGAGATCATTTATAAAAGGAAACTATTGTTTACAAATTCATCATCATAGCCTTTTGTAACATATATTTCAACAACAGCTTTCCGAACTTAGTATAAAGGAAAATGATGTCACAAATTTACTTTTATTTAAAATCACTAAAATTATTTTTATTTTCTTAGACATGGAACATCGTTTTTCAACATCTGTGTTCTTTGAAGATTACTGTAATGCAGATAATCATTAAAATACCATTTCCCTACACTATGACTACATTTGTAACTATAAAGTATACATTGGATCCCCTTGAATTTCTGATTAGAGAAGAACATAGATACATTTACAAGAATAATTGAAAGTTATATAAGTAGATTCAGAAGTCCTAAAATCCATTCCAATTTATTCTTAGTGTATAAGAAATAGGCAATGCAAACATTCTAAGGAAAATTTAATTCACAGGAGAGTAACTTTATATTCACAAATCCCAATAGTATTATAAATAACCATAGCTCCTGAATACACAATATAAAAATAGGTTAATTGTGACATCAAGAACACAAAAGGAGGGAGGAGTAAAATGATAGAGCTTTTTGTATGTGAACAATGTCAAAGAATTATTAGCATAAAATTGACTGTTATATCTATAAGATGTTTTATGGAAACCTCATGATAATCATAAAGCAAAAAGCTAGATTCACAAAAGAAAGAGAAAGGAATAAAATCATACCATTACAGAAAATATCAGTTCACAAAGGCAGTCACAGGAGAGGAAGAAAGGAAAAAGGGAAATACAAAACAACCAGAAAACAATTAATAAGACAGCATTAGTCAGTCTTCATAAATCAATAATTACTTTAAACATAAATGGATTTAATACTCCAATTAAAAGGCATAGCATGCTTGGATGGATAAAAACAAGATCCAATTAAATGATACCTACAAGAGACTTAACTCCAGCTTTAAAGACACACAAAGACTCAAAATGAAGGGGTAGAAAAAGATATTCTATGCAAGTAGAAACCAAAAGAGTATGGGGGGGCTATATTTATATCTGACAACATAGTATTTAAGCCAAAATGATAACAAGAGTCAAAGAAAGTCATCACATAATGATAAAGAGTTTCAAGTTATCAAAAATATATAATGATTGTAAATATATATGTACCCAACATTGGAGCACCTAAATATATTAAGCAAACATTAGCAGAGCTGAAGAGAAATACAGACAATACAATAATAGTAGGGAACTTCAATACTCCAATTTCAACAATGCGTAGATCATTCAGACAGAAAATAAGCAACAAAAAACTTTGGATTTGAGCCATACTTTAGATCAAATGGACTTAATAGACATATATATAAAACGTTCCATCTAACAGCAGCAAAATGCACATTCTTTTCAAGTCTATAAGGAACATTCTCTGGGATAGATCATGTGATAGGTCACAAAACAAGCCCTGTTTTTTGAAAAGTTAAAAAAAATGGCAAACGTTTCACTAGGAAGGAAAAAAGAGAGAAAACTGAAATAAATAAAATTAGAAATGAAAGAAGAGACATTACAACTGATACCACAGAAGTACACAGGATCAAAAAAGATTACTGTGAGCAATTATACATTAATAATTTGGATAACCCAGAAGAAATGGAAAAATTCCTAGAAACATACAACCTACCAAAACAGAATCATGAATAAATAGAAAATCTGAATAGTCTAATAATAAGTAAAGAAACTGAATCAGTAATAAAAAATCTCCCAAGAAGGAAAGGTCCAGGACCAGATAAAAGGTTTCCCTAGAGAATTTTCTCAAACATTTAAAGAACTTACACTGATCCTTCTCAAACTCTTCCCAAAAAAGTTGAAGAAGGAACATTCCCAGATTCATTTTATAAGGTCAGCATTACCCTGCTACCATAATCAGATAAGGACAAAACAAGAAAACCACAGGTCAATATTCCATATGAATAAAGATGCAAAAAAAATTCTTAACAAAATTCCAGCAAACCAAGTTTAATAGCACATTAAAAGGATCACACATCAAGATCAAGCAAGGTTTATCCTGGGATACAAAAACGGCTCAATGTGGGCGCCTGGGTGGCTCAGTTGGTTAAGCAACTGCCTTCGGCTCAGGTCATGATCCTGGAGTCCCGGGATCGAGTCCCATGTCGGGCTCCCTGCTCAGCAGGGAGTCTGCTTCTCCCTCTGATCCTCTTCCCTCTCGTGCTCTCTATCTCTCATTCTCTCTCTCTCAAATAAATAAAATCTTTTAAAAAAAAAAAACAAAAAAACCAAAAATGGCTCAATGTATGTAATGGCCAACATTAACAGAAGAAAAGACAAAAATCATATAATCACCTCAATAGATGTAGAAAAGGCCTTTGACAAAATACATTGTTTCATGATAAAAACTCTTAACAAATTTGGTATAAAAAGAATAGACCTCATATCTGATAAGATCACAGCTAACAACATATTCAACAATGAAAGGTTGAAAGATTTTCCTCCAAGGTGAAGAACAAGACAAGGGTTCTTAAGCATATCACTCTTTTCAACATAGAACTGGAAGACTTGGCCAGAGCAATTTGGCAAAATAAAGAAATAAAAGATATTCAAATCAGAAAAGAAATAAAATGAACTTTGTTTGCAGATGCTTTGATCTTGTTTATAGGATATCCTAAATTCTCAACCAAAAAACTTACAACTAATCAATGGATTCAGTAGTGACAGGACACAAAATTGATATACAGAAATTAGTTGCAGTTCTATTCACTAACAATGAACTATTTAAAGAAATAAATAAAATAATTCCATTCAAAATAGCATCAAAAATAATAAAATACTTAGGCTGAACTTAACCAAGGAGGTAAAACACTGTACAGACATACCTTATTTCATTGCACTTCACTTCACTTTATTATGCTTCACAGATACAGTATTTTTTATAAAATTGAAGGTTTTTGGCAATCCTGAGTCAAGCAAGTCTACAGGCACCATTTTTACAACAGTATTTGCTTACTATGTGTGTTTGTGTCACATTTGGTAATTCCCATAATATTTCAAACTTTTTCATTATTATTATATTTGAATGCTGCAATCTCATGATAAAACTTTAATAGATGAGGAGTCGCTTCTTATGGGTAAACAAAGAAAGTAGTTTCTTGTGGGCACCTGGGTGGCTCAGTTGGTTAAGCGACTGCCTTCGGCTCAGGTCATGATCCTGGAGTCCCGGGATCGAGTCCCGCATCGGGCTCCCTGCTCAGTGGGGAGTCTGCTTCTCCCTCTGACCCTCCCCACTCTCTCTCGTCCTCTCTCTCTCTCTCAAATAAATATATAAAATCTTAAAAAAAACAAAGAAAGTTTCTTGAGATGGAATCTACTCATGCTGAAGATACTATGAAGATTGTGGAAATGACAACAAAGGGTTTAGAATATGATATGAACTTAGTTGATAAAGGGTGGCAGGGTTTGAGACAGTTGACTCCAATTCTGAAACAAGTTCTACTGTGGGTCAAATATCATCAAACAGCATCCCATTCTACAGGGAAAGGAATCAATCGTTCTTGAAAGGAAGAGTCAATCAGTGTGGCAAACTTCATTGTTGTCTTATTTTAAGACATTGTAATAGCCCCTGCAACCTTCAACTCCCACCATCCTGATCAATCAGCAGCCATCAACATCAAGGCAAGACTCTTCACCAGCAAAAAGATTATGACTCTCTAAAAGCTCAGATGATAGTGAGCAGTTTTTAGCAATAAAATATTTTTAATTAAGGTATGTACATTTTTAAAACATAAGGCTATTGCACATTTAATAGACTATAGAACAGTGTAAATATAACTTTTATATGCACCAGGAAACAAACAAGTAATTTAATTCATTTTATTGTGATAGTCACATGATAGTGGTATTCTGGAAATAAACCAGAGATATCTCAAATATGCTTAAACAACTGAAAACTATAAGACTTTGATGAAAGAAATTGAAGAAGACACAAATGGAAAGATAGCCTGTGTTCATGAATTGGAAGAATTAATATTGCTAACATGTCCATACAACCCAAAGTCATTTATAGATTCAACATAATCCCTATTAAATTCTAATAGCATTTTTTACAAAAATAGAAAAAAAAACCCATACAATTTGCACGGAATCACAAAAAGCCCCAAATAGCCAAGGCAATCCTGAGAAAGGAGAACAAAGTTGGAGGCAGCTCTTTCCTGATTTAGAACTATACTTCAAAGTTATAGTAATCAAAACAGTATGATACTGGCATAAAAATAGACACATAGTCAAATGGAAGAGAATCCAGAGCCCAGAATAAGTCCCCCTATATACAGTCAACTAATATTTGATAACGAAGCCAAGAATACTCAATAAGGAAAGGCGTCTCTTCAATCAATGGTAACGTGAAATTGGATAACCAAGTACAAAATAATGAAGTTAGACCTCTATCTTACACCATTCACAAAAATTAACTCCAAATGAATTGAAGACTTAAACATAAGAAATGAAACCATAAAACTCAGAAGAAAACACAGGAAAAAATCTTTTTGAAATTGGTCTTGGCAATATTTGGATAGGATACCAAAAGACTACATCAAATTAAACAGCTCTGCAGAGCAAAAGAAACAATTAACGAAATGAAAAGGTAACCTACTGAATGGAAAAAAAAATGTGCAAATCAGATATCTGATAAGGTTAATATCCAAAATATTTGAAGAACTCATACAACTCAATAACAAAAAACCAATGTGATTGTAAAATGGGAGGAGAAACTGGATAGATATTTTTCTAAAGAAGACATCCAAATGGCCAACTGGTACATGAAAAGATGCTCAATATCACTATCAGGGAAATGCAAATAAAAACAACAGTGAAATTATCAGCTCACATCTGTTAAAATGGCTGTAATCAAAAAGAAGAGACAAGTATTTGGCAAGGATTGGAGAAAAGGGAACTTTGTGCACTGTTGGTGTGAATGGAAATTTATGCATCCACTATAGAAAGCAGTATGAAGGGCCCTCAAAAACTAAAAATAAAACTACCATATAATTCAGCAATTCCCCATTTCTAAAAAAAATGAAATAAGGATCTAAAAAAGATATATGCACTCCTATAATCATTGCAGCATTGTTCACAGTAGCCAAGGTATGGAAATAATCTAAGTGTCCACCAATGGGTGAAAGGATATAGATTTAGTGTGTGTGTGTGTGTGTGTGTGTGTGTGTGTGTATGTTGGGGGGAGATGTACAGTATAAAATTATTCAGCCATGAGAGAGAAGAAAATCCTATCATTTAGGAAAATATGGATAGACTTGGAAGGAATTATACTAAGTGAAATAAGATAGTTTGTGATCTCACTTATTTGAGAAATCTAAAAAAGCTAAACTCCTAAAGATGGGGAGTAAAATGGTGATTACCAGGGACTGGAGGTTGGGGAAATGGGAAAATGCTGGTCAAAGGTACAAACTTCCATTATAAAATGAATAAGTTTTGGGGATCTAATTTGACATTGGTCTTGTCAATGTCACTATTACACTATTATGTAGTATACGATTATAGATAATATGATTATAGATAGTGATTATAGATCACTAAACTGCGTTATATACTCAAAAGTTGCTAAGAGAATAAATCTCACCACAGGAAATAAATGGTATTGTGTGAGCTGATGGAGGTGCTAACTAACTCTACAGTTGTAATCATTTTGTAACATATAAGTGTATCAAATCAACACAGTGCATACGTTAAATTAACACATTATGTCAATTTTATGTCAATAAAACTAGAAAAAAGATAAGCCAAGATTAAAATTTTACGGGAGTAAATTTGAAAGCTCGGACAAAAAAAGAAAATATGCTGGATAAGATTTTAAGATAGATAAAATTATTGTCATTTTATTATAAAACCAATACAAAATGCTTTGCTTGAATCTAATATAGATATATCAATAGTCATCAACAGGCCTAAAAAGGAGGAACAATATTTTATGATAATGCACAGTGTTCTCACTGACAGTGACTTATAATAACATTAAAATAATAAGTTTTCTAGAAAAAATATAGAAATGTAGGATTTCTTAATAAAATGTAGCATAAAATCATCTATTTAGTTTGAATGAAACAGAGATATTATTCTCTTTCATTCTCCCATCAAAACTCCAACTCTATATATAGTCGATCAGATTGAAGTAGTAGTAAAGTGATCATATTTTATATTTATTACCATAGTTTGCAAATAAAATAGTGCTATTAATGAAAAATGTAATGCACAAGTGTTGCTCCTCCTTCTCCAGATAACATCAAATAATTTCTGAACATCCATTTCACTCTGCTACTAAAGAATCTCTTTTAATCCATATTTTCCTTAGCTAACAGCCATTTCCAGTGGCTCATTCAAACAATCTCTGATTACTCCACATTCTTAGGGCCCTGTCTAGTTCTATGATCTTAAATAAATTCTTTTCTTCAGTGATATTAAATTGGGAGAGCTATTGGAAAGGTTTTGGAATAGGGCCAAAATCTCAGTGTTATTTTCCTTAACTGGAATGCAGGAGAACTCCTGATTTTCCCCCAACAAGTAGCTATTCATGAGATCAATATTCTGTAAACAAAGCCAAAGTAATCATATAATAAGTGACAAAAACTTCAGTAGTTAACATAGGATAGAGAATGTTTTTTATGAACATGATCCGTGTTTGAATTTGCAGAAATTTCATTGGAAAACCAATGATAGAAGAGAATAATTAAAAGATGCCTAACAAATAACAATTAATGCCATCTGGAAGAAAAACCTGAATAACATACGTATAAATACTTTCCATAAAGAATGCCATATTAAATGAAACCACTCTAGAGTGGGAAAACACAGGAGAGATAACAAACTTCATGAATCTAATGACTAACATAATAAAATTAATATTCATTTTAGCATTTTTATCTTCTTCTTAACTTTATATTTTTAAAGTAGTATTTGTGTATCACAGTGTTCAGTCTATGGAAGTATTGTCTGAGTGTTAAAGATTGCACTTTTTCAGGGGAAAAATAATTATAATTTTGCTGCTCAAAACAGTATTTGGATTTTAAAAACTCATTTAAATACCTAAGAAAGGGAGCACAATTTTAAAACATCTTGTCTTTTAAGAAGCTCTTCACAAATCATAGTTAAACTATAACAGCAAATGTTAAGAACAATTTGGTTAAAAAATGCTGTATTTGATGACTTAAAATAAAACTCCTAGATTCTTAAAAGAGAAATCTATACTCTTGCCAAGATTATTTTATACCCTGTCACGTACACATCAGTTTGCTCTTAAAAAAATAAGAAAACCTTTTATGTTATTTTATAATATTTAAAATTCCTGTTATTTCCCGGGTGCCTGGGTGGCTCAGTTGTTGGGCATCTGTTTTTGGCTCAGGTCATGATCCCAGGGTCCTAGGATCGAGCCCCGCATTGGGCTCTCTGCTCGGCAGGAAGCCTGCTTCTCCCTCTCCCACTCCCCCTGCTTGTGTTCCCTCTCTCCCTGTCTCTCTCTGTCAAAAAATAAATGAAATCCTTAAAAAAAATTCCCAACCTGTCAATTACAAGTAAATTTGACAAAGAAGTTCTACATAGCACACACTTTGATAAGAAATTCTAAAATATCTATGTGCAGTAGCTATTGATTGCACACCCAGAAGCTATGCTGTCATTCTAAATAGATCCGTCTGGCTTATCACTTAAAAGTAAGATAGTTCCCTTGGATCAAACACATACAGATGTTTAAGACTTATGGTACAAATTAGAGGGGAAAAATGGTTTTTGAAAGAACTAACCTGTTTAAAATACAAAATTGACTTTTAAAAGTTATCCTTATGGAAACGCAGATTTCCCTGAAGTTTTGTCTACACTGGTAATCATTCTCTGTGAGATGTGCCAATGTTCACTGTCTATCCCCACTGGAAAGAGGGAAAATGGATGTTTTCCATCTGCAGCAAAATAGAGTCAAAACAAACGTATTTAAATTGGAAACATTTGTGGCTAAAAGAGCTGTTCTCCATGAAAACATCTGGTTGTACTTTTAAGTCATTGCCAAATAAACGCATGCTGGAAAATCTATTTTATGCCACACATGGTCACCCATGTAGATGTAGCCTAAAAGTTTTTTTTGTTTGAGGTCAACACCCTATTTTAGGAAGGAAAGTACAGATTTGTGAGTGTGCAGTGAATTTTTAATACTGCTGGAATGGCCATGGGACTTTGAACATGTCTACTTTTTTTCAGACAAGGAACAGAATATGACAGACAGTGCTTTTGATAGTTTTCAGGTAGACAATGCAAAGATTGAAATAATGACGGTTTCAGGACAGATCAAATAACTACTTAGTTGTGAACAAAGACTGCTTGTGGTTTCTAGTTTCAGCTAGTTTTCATTATTCTTTTTTCTTATTTACATTGACTCAGAAAATTAACTGAATAGTTGTGAAGAGGTAGACTTTCAGACTATTTGATTGACTAGGTTTATTTGTGAGGGAAGATAACTCCCAAATATCAGTGGCTTAACACAAAAGAAGTTTGTTTTTCACTCAAGCCTAATGCAGATGTTTTGGTTGGTGGGAAGTTTTTCATGTTTTTCAGTGATCCAGGTTCTTTCATATCAAGCGGCTTTCCCAATCTATAGGGCTCAAAGACTACTGAAGGTTGTTCTGAATCTGATCATCACGAGGAATCTAAAGTTAAAGAGTTTAAAAAGAGGGTTTAAAAGCTTTTTATGTGCCAGGCCTGGAATCATATATTGCACTTCCTTCCACCTCTCCTTGGCCACAACTAATGAGGGGAAGGCTCATAAATGTCCTCTAGCTATGTACCAGAAAAAATAAAATATGGGTTTTGGTGAATGCAAAATTATCTTTGCTTTGTTCACGGGCGCAGTTAAGTAGAAAGTTCAAATATTAAAATACAACATTTTATATTTCATGGACAAATAATACAAATAGCAGAACAGGGTCACATTAACTACTTTATAATAAATGTCACCGGATTTTGCCTCTATTTTTCACAAAGGATATTGGCTACCTATAAATTAACCCTCAAGTGTGCTTCTGAAAATGTCTCACAGGCACTCATGAAAAAAACCACTACTGCCACATCACTTTGTATCTTCTAGCAACTTCCAGGTACGACTATCTCCACTCATCATGTATGACTTCCTGCTACACCAACCTCCATCTCCTAACAGATCATCTGCTGGATTCTGCTGTCTCTAAACATGCCATGTACATTTGAAGACATGACAGCATAGATCCTTGGGATGTCAAATATACACAATGTTCTGTCACAAAATCGAGAAAATTCTGTTAAAAGTACATCCAGGAGAAGAAGCAAAATTTTACCTCTACTCTCTAAGGGTTTTTGCCTGAGCCTGAGAATTAAATGAACATAAAATGGATTAATAGGAGAAAAGCATACACATTTCTACATGCACATGGGAGCTCCCACAGGAAAATGAAGATGCAAAAAGCCAATAAACTCAAATGCTTATATATTATACACTACATTGAAAACAGGGTAGAAATTGTGGAAAAATAATGAAAATATATGGGAACACTAAAGGAAGATAAAGATAATTTTAATAAGGTCTGTTTGTACAGCTTTCTTATGGCCTCAATTCCCCATCTCTAGTGATAAGTATGTGTCTTTCCTCCCAGTATAGGGAGGTAATCTTTCACATGAGAGTTCATCTCTGGCTTCCAGAAACAAAAGGGGATGTCACAGTACCTTTCTTGCCTCTACTGTTTTACAAATGTCTTTAGCTCAAAATCATCCTTACCCTACTATGGCGTATTTTGGGGTGGCATATTCCGCCACTCTTCACAAGCATTTCTGCTGTGTGCCCAGCACAACTCCTTCATTTTTCTGCCTGTAGCCCCTCCCCCTGCAGGACTCAGGTATTTCTCTTGGTGTATTAGAATTGTCTGCACATGTCTAGGCATGACTAAATCCTTTATGCTCAACTAAGCGTGCATATAGTTTGTCATATTTAATTTTTACAACAAACCTAAGAGGTAGATCTGAAATAATATAACTATTATCACTCTTATTCTTCAGATGAGGAAACTTAACCTCTAAGAAGTTAAGCAGTTTGTCCAGTCTAACAAGATTCCTGGCCAGATCTCTGAATCTAATGTCCAGGCCCTTAAGCACTGCACTATATGGCTTTTTTTTTTTTTTTTTTTTTAAGATTCAGGTAAGGCCTTCTACATTCTCTTTCTTTTTATTGCATTTACCTCATATTTAGATATTTCTCCATTGTTTCTCCCTTCCTTAAAATGTATTATCACTCCCTTTTTACTGAGAATAGTGGTGTTCAACTTAAAACAATCCTAGGTTAGTGCTCTAAAAACCTTCACTGAATCCCAAGGTCAAGTTCATACACCAGTAGTGAGTGAGAGAATGCTGTACAATAAGAATATAGGGACAGAAACTGCATGTGCCAGACTAAAGGGGGCAACTACCATCTAACTGGAGCCAAGAGTTGTCATATAGGAATGCATACTGTGTGTTGCCAAATCTTATTATTTTCCAAGGGAAGTTAGGAATTTGGATTTTTATGTCCAGATTTTTAATTATTGGCATTTTCCTCACTTTTTTTTAAAAAAAACAAAATGGGTTTCTAATGTGCAATGCCTGTATGAGGTCTGTTTGGCCCCTCAGTTATTTTTATGGATGAGAAAGAAATAGACTACATTATCCATGGTTGATTGTGTTCCAGATTTAATAACCATTGCACATTTAGTGGTTCACTCACTCTCAGTTATTCATTCATTCATACATTCATATAATTCATACATTCATTCATTATTCTATTATTTGATGAATTCCATATTATGTGCAATGTACATAGTACAAAGATGAAAATAAATTATTCCTGCCTTCACAGTTGTCATAATTTGAAATAGGAAAGAGACATGTTAACAATCAATTAAAATGTTTTTTGATAAGTGCACTAATAATGAAAAGAGTAATTAACTCTATCTGGGAATGATAGCTGGGAACTTGACAGGGAAAAAGGACATGGAAAGAACAGCATACAGAAAGCCTAAATGGTTTAAAACAGCAGGATATAGTTGGAAAAACTTGAAAATTTTTATATCAAGAAAATGTCCATGTATATAAATAGCTATAGGATGGTGAGGAAAACTTTTGGTAAAGATCTAAGGAAAAGTAAAAAGAAAAAGGAATATACTCTAGGCTGCCTGGCATTAAAGTAGATGTCAGTCATTTCAAACATAAAGTAAGAACCGTTGAAGGGTGAGCTACATGATATGGCAAAAATTTGATCACAGAAGTGAGTCATAGCCAAGAAGTATTTATGATATGGAAATATGATAATCCAGACAACAAATATAAATTTTATTTTACTAAAAGATGAACACTTATTATATTTTTATTCTGCCTTAGTATTTCTTCTCTTAAGAGATAAAGGGAGTGACAGACTGGTAGAGTTACTATATTGGATTTAAATCTGAAAAAACAAGGATTAGGTAATGTTAATATTATTTGGGGAAAAGTGACCATGTTATTTGAATATGGTCATGGTCAAGGCCCAAAACACTAATGTGACCAAATATATCTCCTTTACATTAGAAGTATAGACTTCCTCAACTTTAAGGGAAAGTCTTCATAGCTTAAAATTTTTGTGGTTAAAGAAGAAAGGGGGTATTTCAAAACTATAATTTCAAGATTAGTTCCCTTTAAGAAGAAAATAATAAATTAACTTTAAAAAGTTGCTCCTTAGAACCCTCTATAATATTGATGATAAAACAAATATTATGCCATGATAATTTCCTGTTAATATCACTATTAATTAATGTGTGTTTTCTGTGCCAGACACCATAATAAACACAACGTATATGATGGTTCTTAGTATACCCATTTTACAGAAAAGACCAATGAGGCTTAAACAAAGTCAGCATTTCCTCCAAGTAATAAAATAGATATTAGGGGGATACATTGTAGGCTTTGGGGTTATGCAGTTAGTATTCAAACCAGAGTTTCTGTGAATATAATTATTTTTTAAGATTTTATTTATTTATTTAATTACTAGGGGGAAAGGCAGAGGGAGAGAGAATCTTAAGCAGGCTCCATGCCCAGTGAGGAGCCCAATGTGGGGCTCTATCTCCCGACTCTGATATCATGACCTGAACTGAAAACAAGAGTCCGATGCTTAACTGACTGAATCACCCAGCTGCCCCTTTCTGAATATAGTTATTAAGAGTCATTTTGTTCTTAAATATAGAAGAATATAAACAAAAGTTAGTAGAGAATAAATTTTCATTGCAATCTTATCATTATTATCTAAGTATAACATACACCTCAGGATACCTCAGGATAACTGTACTCTGCATGGAACCAATCAAGTTTTCCTTGCAGGTACTAAATAGACTTCAGAGCACTGCATTTCAGAAATCCACAGATGTGTCTTTGAAAAAAATAACTATATTTTGAAGAAGAGTTGAAATTGTAAACCTAAAAAGGAATTACAGGCTTAGTGATGTTTAACCCAGAGAATAGGACAATTGAATAATTAAGGAAAACAATGATATTGCTTTTCAAACTCATGAAACAATAAAAAGAATTGTAATAAGGCTTGTTAATGTAGCTCCAGAAGGCAAATGCGGAATTATGAAATGGAAGATAAAGAGGCGGTTTTCACTCAATATACAGAGAAAGGTAACAAAGTTCAACATGTTTAATAGCTCTATGAGCCAAGAAATGTCATAATTATATTTTAAAGAGAGGAAAAATGAGGAGTTTGGAGAAGCTATAAGTAACAGAGCTATTAGGTGCTAAGCAGCCTTGCAATTTTCTCTCCCATGGAGTGAAATGTCCAACATATCCACCCAAGATCTTGGTTTTCTTATGTGCAAAGGAAATGCTGAAATAACTCTGGCTCCAAAGAATACCCTATTGCTTTATATTCTTCTATTAGATTCATCACCTCTTTGTATGACACCAAATTAACCAAGAAAGCATTCAAATGTTCAGTTCATATATTTAGGTGTATTAATAATATTTTTTGGTTATCACAACTTAAGGAAGTTGAAGGACTAGCATAATTAACTTGACTCTTCAGGACTGTCTATTTAAATCTCAGCAAATTCATTTCCAATTTTCATTTTGTAACTGACTGGGCCATACACAACCATATACTGATCGACAATTTTAAGAATTCAAGGCCTGACTACTTCTCAAAACTACATAAACAATAAAATTCTCAAAAGAACATTTTAGAAAGGCAGAAAGGGAAAAAATATTCTTCATATGTCACCCTAAACACTCTAGTCAGGAAAAAAACAAAAAAACCAAAGCCAAAAACAGAATGCCTTTTAACTGTATATCTTTTCTATCAGAGGTAAATTTGCAGATTTTTTTTAAAATTTAGGCTTTTTAAGGGTTTTGGGAGATTTCAGAATAAAAGGTAATGAACTCCCCCAATCAACCAAATAATAAGCAAATACTTGAATGATCTTTTAGTCCTACCTAAATAAACTGTGTAGTCCTAAATAAACATAAACCAAGGAAAACAGACTGTCACCTTTTAAACTCATATCTATCTGTTAGCTTGATATCTTCTTTGAGGGGATTCATATACCAATGGGTTTGTTCAGTTATAAGATTAAATAGTAATTCAGAAACCAATTATAAACTTTCATTTCCTCCAGGGGTTACTTAAGCCTTTGGTTCAAAAGAGCTTGAGTTACTCATGAAAGATCTGTATTTTTGACACGCAACCAGTGACTCACAGGATGAGTAACAAACAGAACCAGCCCTCTTATTTCCTTCTCTCTCTCCCCTCTGTTCTTCTCTGCTTAGCCAGAACACACAAATTAACTGACGGTTTTCAACATGCCCTTCTGTTGCTTATCTTAGTTCCTGACTTTCAAACATGTTTTAAAAAACCCCCAAACTACTGTTATTTCATACATTAAACTATATTCTACAAAGATCTGACTAACATAATCACTGAGAGGGAAAAAGACACATTATATAAACATATAAATCTATCTATCTATCTATCTATCTATCTTTCTAATCTATCCATCCATCCTGGGAGAAACTATGAAATCTGTATACCAAAATCCATTTCAATGTCATAAATCAAGTCCTTACACTTTTGTCTGAATTAGTTTTTATAGGATGCTAAATTCTGGAAGAATGTGATGTGAAAATCCTTGCCATAGTTTGTTTCTTCTAGTAATTATTTCAAATAATCATTGAGCCAGGTATTCTTCTAGTTACTAGAGATGTCTACTTGAAGAAAAAGAAAATATACATCCCTGACTTCATATAGTTTACATTTCAATGAATGGAAACTGACAATAGATATAGGTTAAATAATTGCATAGTATATTAAAAGATGAGGAGTACTATGCGGGGGAGACAAAAAAAAGGGGAGAATGATGAATTGTTATTTGAGTCAGATGATATAGACAAACCTCCATAAGAAAATGATAATTGAGCAAAAACATTAAAGAGAGGATGGGTCAAGACATGTGAACATCCAGGGGAGGAATATTCCAGGTAGAGAGAATGGTCAGTTCAAAGGGACTGTGGCAGCAGTATCTTTGGCAAGGAGTGCGGGCCAGATAGTTTTGGATTTTAATGTAAGATTCTATGAGAATATATAGCCTTAAGACTCAAAGGAAGTACCTTCTCATGACAGAATTTAATCCATAATATCATGGTAGATACAGAATCTTTTGTTCATTCATTCATTCATTCAAAGATCAAGCAGATAAATAGTAAGTATTTTATTGTCTGGGCACTAGAAACACAAGCATGAGTTAGACAACAAGGAAACATTCATGTAAGTAAATCTTTACAGTCCACATTATAAGTACCATAATAGAGTGTGTACAGAACTCTTTTGAATGATAGTAGAATGGGTGACTAACTATCCTGGGAAAGTCATAAATAGCTTCACCGATTTGGTTGCTGAAGAATGAGTAAGATTTCACAAGTAAGAAATGAGAAATGGGCATTTCTGGGCACAGAATCATATCCGTAAAAATGGAAGTATTGAAGAGAATGTGAAAAAGAATATGATATTACTGGATGTGTGGTACATGAGAGGGGAAAAAGAGAATTGAGCAAAATGTGAAATACTGCATGCTAAGCTGTTTGAACTCTCTTTTGTAAGAAGAATGTTTTAATAGAAACCTGACATAATCAGGTTTGTAAATTAGAGCTATTTGATGATGGGTGTGGAGGATGGATTGCACCATTCAGGCAACCTTCTACAGTTACCAGCTGTTCATAAGAGATCCCTATAGATACATGAATAAAGATGCTTTAATTCTTCAGGGAAAGCTTTTTAACATTACATAGGAATCTTACTGTTAGCGTTGATGTAGAACAGAACTCAGAAAAGGATAGATTACTTCCGAAAATATTCAAATCACAATCCCATGGGGTGTACAATATGAGGGTCTACAAGATTCCATTCTAGACTTTGAGTTTTTTAATGAGGTATCCTAAGTACTCTAAAGCAATATAAAATATTTGTTGAGTGCTTCTCGTATATCCTGTGCTGTGCTCGTTCCTTTTATGCATTACCTCATATACTCTTCATAACAGCTCTGAGGTAGTTACTGTAACTTTCCACATATAATAAATGAGGTAAATGATGTCTAGGAAGGTTAAATAACATCCATAGGTGAAACAGCTTTTATTAGAATCAGGTACTTTTGATTACAAGTGCTTTGCTATACTATTTCCCTGAAAATTTGGCATATATTTGTCTCTAGTATGTTGTCATTAAGGCACAGCATACATCTGAAATATTTTGAATGTGTTGTAGTTTATGCACTGAGATCTATTTAATGACCAGAAAGATGAGGTTTCTCATGGCAAGAACTGGTCAAGGGTCGGAGATTTTGCTTTACTTGCAAGTTGAAAGAGGTTAGCTTCCCACAGTTTCATGGTTACTAGTAGAAGATACAAGACCCTTGGGTTAGAGACAAAGGGTATTATTACTCAAAGGAATTACAAAAGCCAGAGTGTCAGCATTCACACCAGTTCCTTAAATCCAGATCACCAAAGAGTGATTCAAAGAGGGACATATGATGCCTGCACATGCAATAGGTTGGGTTATAAAAGAGGATCTTTGAATTTAGTGAATTCCAATCTTTCCTAAAAGTCATTAAGTTTGCCTGATCTTTGCTTTGGAGGAAGATTTTGTCTTAATTAGACAGTAAACAAACTAGCCCCTTGTTCTAGAGACATTATCACTAACTCTCAAAACTTTTTTCTATATAAAAATACCCGAAGGGGTGCCTGGCAGCTCAGTTGGTTAAGCGTCAGATTCTTGATTTCAGCTCAGGTCATGATCTCAGGGTCCTGGGATCAAGCCCTGAATTGGGCTCCATGCTCAGTGTGGAGTCTGCTTGAGATTCTCTCTCTCCCTCTCCCATTGCCCCTCCCCCAACTCGTGCTTTAAATAATAAAGAAAGAAAGAAAGAAAGAAAGAAAGAAAGAAAGAAAGAAAGAAAGAAAGAAAGAAAGAA
>NW_027397074.1:9976736-10006920 GCF_003265705.2 Callorhinus ursinus | reverse complement strand
GAAAGAAAGAAAGAAAGAAAGAAAGAAAGAAAGAAAGAAAGAAAGAACTCTTAGGGAAAAAAAAAGAATCTTTGAAGATAGTCTAGAACAAAAGTGGTTAGGTATTAAGTTCAAAATACCTACAGAAATGCAAGAAACCCATGAAGAATTGTCTCCTAGCATCTCACTCAGAAGGAATCTGTGCTAGAGGATATATGGGGAAGTCAAACTAACTACCATTTCTACGTTACATTTATGAAATCCCATGGCAGACTTGAAAGGCAGACATTTTTTAGACCTTGACCTGGATAATTTAAGCCAAGTTTGATTCCACTGCCAGAGCCATATAGAATTTGTCAATTTCATTACATGATTAATAAGTCTGTGTGTCTTGATTTTTAATCAAATTATAGAAAATTTTCACTTCTTGGTTGATTTTGATGCCACAGTTAAAGAATGATGGGCTTTGGGGCATCTATATGGCTCAGTTGGTTAAGCATCCAACTCTTGATTTTGGCTCAGTTCATGATCTCAGGGTCGTGAGATTGAGCCTCATGCAGGTCTTTGCACTCAGTATGGAATCTGCTTGAGATTTTCTTTTTCCCTCTCCCCCTGCTCACATGTGCATGTGTGTGCTCTCTCTCCTTAAATAAATACATTAATTAATTAATAAGAATCTTAAAAAAAAGAATGATGTTGCTTCAAAGTGTTTTTCTAGCATTATGACTGGTTCAATCATATATACCATTGTTTGTTTTCAGTGATAGAAAGACACTGTTGGCAAAATAATTTAACTTTTAAACTACTCTAATCAAGATAATGCTCCATGTCATCCTAATACTCTTAGAGTCATGAAAGAAAATGTGAAAATTTTCTTTTTACCCCTAAATACAACTTCGTTTTTCCAGTCAATCGATAAAGGGGATTATTCAAACTTGTAAAACCTGTAATTTTAGATGAATTTTCAGACAAGCTATTGACATAACTGGAGATCATGCAATTTCCTTAGTTGATCTTTGGATGAAGTATGACATAAAGCATGCATTTGGAATCATGAGAGCACCCAAAGGAATGAATAGTAAATAATATGTATGCAGAATGGCAGAAACATTTACCACACTATGCAAAAAATGTTGCAGGATCCCAATCAAACAGAAATGAAATTAATACAAGAAATAGCTGATTGTGGGAACCGTCGACTCTGCTGCCATTTGAGAAACTCTAGATACACAACCAGAGGAACTTAGTGAAGGTAACATATCAACATAAATTAAGAAAGTGATCGTAACAAAGAGGATGAGGAGGTCCCAGAGGTAGTGACACTGTCAAAAAACTTCACATTAAAGAAAATCTCAAAACATATCATGACACTGAAAGTGCAAAAAATAAAACACGGGAAGCTGATCCAACCTTGAAAGGAATAGGTCAATTTGCCAAAGCACAGAAAAGATCTTTGTTCTATATCTTAAATTATATGGTGAGAAGAGGGCAAGCACCATTCAAACTCCTCAGTATTTTTAACAAAGATATAAAACAATTCTTACTTAAATTATAATATGTCAAATAAATGTTAGTTTATTATTTTTAATCCCCAACCATCTCTAACCTATAGTAAAAGCGTTTTTAATATTTTGACAAAAATTTTTAAAGTACTGGAAAATTGTATTTTTTCCTGATCTTTTTTTGATTATTTAGAATGATTTGCATGATTTCAGCTTGCACAGGCATTTTTACAGTCCTGTAATATTGTACAAAAAAGGACTACCTTATCCTTGTCATATATATGATTGTTTATAATATAAATACATATTCCAGATACCAGAGATTGTTCCATAAGTATGAAGTATACATATCTTTCTATATTCTGGACATCATATTTTGGGTATTCATTACTTCTCACATAGAAAGTTATAGAAGTCTTTTCACCATTCTACCTTCCACTTTTTCATCTTGTAAGTCAGCTCTTCATTTCCCTTCATGTGGATCTATCTAAAATGCATTTGTAGTCATGTCACAGCCTTACTCAAAAGCGCATAATGAGAAACTGCTGTGTATTTCGTTAAAAAAAAATTTTCCCCATTATTTTCCACTATCCTATTTTTGCATATAATGCCCTCTCCACTTATGTCTCAAGCTCCCCTTTCCTCTTCCCTTTATTACCTGAACGTATAAGTCAATGAATAAATGAGCAAATATTTACTGGTGGAATATTTCATACAAATTAAGTAAATTAAGAGGACATTCTCCAAATGTTATGTGGAAAATAACCTCATGTGGAAAATAATCTACTGTACTGGTGAAAGGAAATATCAAAAATTCTATTACACTTATTATATTTTTTAAATCCAAAATACAAAAGAGCCTTGTTCAGTTGGTTAAGCGTCTGACTTTTGATTTTGGCTCAGGTCATGATCTCAGGTCCTGAGACTGAGCCTCGTGTCAGGCTCCCCACAGGGCATGGAACCTGCTTAAGATTCTCTCTCTTTCTCTCTCCCCCTCCCCCTGCTCATGTGCTCTCTCTCTCCTTCTCTTAAATAAATAAATAAATAAGTAATAAAATACAAAAGAGAAACTAAGCCTTAATATTCATGTAGGCAATGGCATTCTTACTGGGTCAAACAGTCATGTGCCACATGGAGGCCAGAGTGGGAATTCCACTGCACAGACAAGGGCCTTCTCCCTTGTTGGTTCATGTCTGACACATTGTAATCATTTGCACTTCATGTAAATGTGGTTGAAGTGGATTTATGTTTTATATCATCTTGTTTAAACCAAATATCTCTTCACTACATAAAAGAGAAATTTAAATTCAATGAGACAAGAATGAAGGAAAAAATGGGGGGGTGGCAAGAAATGACATTGGACATGCATGCCTGCTGCTAGTATAAGGAGCTAAAAATTGATCTGCCGACAAGTCAGCCAAAAAACATTCAATATTATTCAGAAAAAATAGTTGCAGTATGGATTTACATGTACTATTAATAATGATGAATTTCAACTAAACTACATATTTCTCTTGGAGATATTAGCTCATGGTGGATTGAAGACATCATAGTTAATAAAGTGTTAAAATTCTGATGTTAACATCAGGTTAAAATGATGCAATAATTTTAGGGGTACAGTTGGAACCTGACAAAATTTTACCAACTCAGCTATAAGCATATAATTGCAAAAGTCAAAATCCACATTTGATTAAGGTAATAATTGTTATTTATACAGTAGAAAAATGGTTAAAAGAGCTCATGTGAAATAATAATTGTTATTATTTGGGGAGATACAGAAAAAATTTTAGAGATTTAGAAAAAAACATTAGAACTAATAATCTAGTGTGAGAGGTATGCACTATAGTTGGATGAAACTGCAGGTCTTAGACATGCCTTAGCTGATAGTACTTGACAAATTCTATTTTGATACTGAAAGGGCTGAAGAATCACTCTTCTTGAACCACTAAAGGAAAAAGTTCTCTAAAAAAAAAGGGCTCTCATAAAAAAAAAAAAGACTATTCTAAGGAAAAGAAAATTAATGAGGAAAAAAAAATCTAAGGATACTATCTGAGAAAATGTCTGTTTTGTATTAAAAATAAAGGATTCAAGAATCATTTTATAGAAATAGAATCATATGTGAAATACATTCATTTGTATTATTCATAGACAAGGGATTGCATCAAAGTGGAAAAGTTGGGTTTTTTTTTTTAAGATTTTATTTACATATTTGAGACAGAGCACAAGCAGGGAGGAGGCTCAGAGAGAGAGGGAGAAGCAGATTCCCCACTGAGCAGGGAGCCTATGTGGGGTTAGATCCCAGGACCCTGAGGTCATGACCTGAGCTGAAGGTAGCTGCTTAACCGACTGAACCACCCAGGTGCCCCAAAGATGGAGAAGTTTAAACAACAAGTGGAAAGTAATCATTAAAGTGGCTACTCAGGAGTTGGGATGAGGAAACTGATCTTTAAGAATCATAACGTTTTGTAAAAAAGGTAGGCAATGATAATAAAAATATTTTTACATACATATTTACTTGTTATTAAATAGCATAGAGTTTATTTAAAGAATTGTCAAATTTACGGATGAGTTACATATTTTCCCTTACCAAAGGACAAGTCTTCCAAATTTGTTTACTATTTCTATAATATGCAAGTGCTTCATGGAAGTAGTGTATCAGTCCCTTAAAGATTAATGTGATATTTAACAATGAATAAGAAAGTAACTGCTTTCTGAAAAAACTCACTTCATGGAGAGAAGGATTACAAAATGTTTCCTTCGTTGTATGATTCAAACCACTCCAAGTGTGTCACCTACAAAAACTCTTATGTCAGCCCACTTGTACTGGGAAACAGAATTTTCTGATCAGTTTAAAAATCTTCCACATGAGAAGTCTCAGTAGATTTTAAACTAACTGATTAAATATGTAAAATGTAATACCTTCCAATTAGTTTGAAATAAAATCTGACTGACATCAAGAATTAGGGATACTGATAGCTATCAATACTCAATGCTTTGCAGTATTGGTCAGTAGAACTGAAAAATAAGTTTATGATTATTAAGTACAAAATGATGTACTTCCTCCATTTAGTTCACGTATTTGTGAAAGATCTTTAGGATCTTTTCCATTTTTAACAGCAAACCAAGGGTAGACATAAACTGAACTTTGTCCCTGGCTATGAACATATTATACACCTAATGTAAAAATTGGATTAATAATAATGAAACATGGTTGTCCTCACTGTATTTTTAAATAATATACTCTATTTAAATAACTTATATGAAATATAATTGTTAAGAGAATAGTATATAAAATTTTTCTTGTATGTCTAAAAATAAACAAAAGTTTTGGGGCACTTGGGTGGCTCAGTAGGTTAAGCACCAACTCTTGGTTTCCTCTCAGGTCATGATCTCAGGGTGATAAGATCGAGCCCCACATCTGTCTGGCTCCATGCTCAGCAAGGAGTTGGCTTGAGATTTTCTCTTTCCCTCGGCCCCTGCCCCCACCCCAATAAATAAATAAATAAATAAATCTTTAAAAAAATAAAATGAGTTTTTAAAGACATATTGTTTATCTTCAGCTGATTATTCATCTCATTATGAAATATAATTAAATAACACTAAGCACTATATAACATATTGTTTATAATATTTCAAAGAAAGACATTTAAACACTTTAGTGTATTTATAATAATTATAATGCAGTATGCATAACATAATGTGACAGAATATTTTCCATCCTTAATTGCTCTTTTAAGTTTATTCTATTTTTTGTTTATATTTTATGAGCATATACTATATTATGCCATATTACGTATGAATAATTTAAAAATATATAGCTGTACATATATTGGGAGATACCTATTGAAAGCCATTTTAATTGATAAGATTCTGTAATCAAAAGACTTAGGTGCTTTAAAACCTCATTTTATAGAAGCTACCTTCTCCTTAAAGGTTTCTCTCTTTTCCTCTTTTTGGAAGTGTCTCTTCTTTCTCCTAAAATTTCACATTCTCTTACTGAAACTTCTCAGTCACTTTGCAGCAGTGTAATTATTTTTATCCATCCATTATTTTTCCTAGTTTTACAAACTACATAAGAATGGTTTTTAGCTCTGTATCTCCTCAGACATGAACAGAGTAGTGAGTCTACAGCTAGTGACACTAAAAAATATATGTTGACTGAATCATCTTAGAGTTTGCAGTTGTGGACTCATATTAGAAATAACTCTTTATCATATTATAGAGCAGCTTCTATTAGGTAAATAAGGGCTAAAGAGCAAATCACCTGGACTGCTTGCCAAATATTCACAGGATACCCCACATCAGCTCTAAATACTTATAATTTAAATTGATGTTACATAATGATCCTTTCTTTGCTGATAATCTCACCAGATGCATATGGGAAACAGACACAAAAGCTAAAATATGACCTATGTGCATAATAATTCAATTAAACAGAATGAAACAGTTGGCTTTTTACAATGTTGAGTAACAATTTATTGACCTGTTGGTTTAATCTGAGTAAGGACTGAATTTGTATAAATAGCCGAAGCCTTGCATTTGTTAGTAGGCATTACTAGGAGAATTGGGAAGCTGGTCTAGATATGAACATTTCAAGGTTTGTTTAACTTTTGGGGTTTTTTAGCTTTTAAGAAATTTAAGTTTTAGTTAAGGAATTTGATGCCTGCTGAGATCCTTTTATTGAATATTATTCTCTTATTCTCTCATTCTCACTCTCTTCGTGTGTGTGTGTGCACACGCAAAGAACAAAAACTCAGCTTAATCTAAATTATTTCAAAAAGGACTCTACTTTTGGTATTTTTTCTTCCTTCAGGGTCCTCTTAGAGTAATTTGCTATATAAAAATTTTGCTCTATTATGTGAAATATTGATTAACTTAGGACTATTTTTTAATATTGGCCAGTTTCACATTGTTTATATTGCCTTTTAATCAGACTGCAGACTCTGGGAATGAGTTACAGGATAAGCTTATGTGTGCTTTTCTCTCTGGAGGTGCACCATAATGCAATTTGCAGTGAGTCACAACTTGACCAAAACAGAGTTCTGTTCTTTCTAATTAAAATAATAATAATAATAATTTAATTAATGCAAAAATGATGTTTCACTAATTTTTTCAACTAGCATTTTAAATTATAATACAAGTTTTTACGTGAAAAATATAGCTTATATGAACATGCAAAATGATTTGACTGAAATCAATAAACGAAAGTGAGAAGTTAATGAAACTGGCTTTTAACATTCTCTATAGCATTATTAATGAAGGAATGAAATAAAGGTGTAGTAAAAGTGGGATGCCAACTTATTTTTTTTCTTTCAAGTTTGTTCTGCAGAGCACAACACAGGAAAACATTGAAATAGGAGTTAAGAAAAAAAATTGACTCAATTTTAGAACTTTTTTCAAAGTGACAATTTTATTTATCAATGTAATTTATAGGGACAATCGCAAATTATTTTTATATTTTAACTTGGTGTTACTTAAAACTCTCTATGTTATCTCTGCAGTGTTTTCACACACTGAAGCAGAAATTCAGATGTTAATTAACCAGTTAATTTGCCTGAAAATATACTTCCTGAGACACAACGAAGTCGAGTTTATGATAAGGATGTAGCTGGAAAAGCAGATGTCCACAACTTTCTGAGTAAAATAAAGGATTTTATCATCACTGCAAGTAAGTAAATGTTAGCATTTATATTTTTATGTATTTTATTACTTCCTACCTTTAAGATTAGACTTCAGACATATTTAATTAAACCTAAATGTTATATTAGATTTCTTGGTTAAAACCTGTTGCAGATAGTTAAGTAAACATATAATTTCCAAAGGGGCTTCCCATTACTACCAGGCCCGCATTCCTAATATCCTAATGTTGCCACAAATGTTTCTTGAAAAAATAAATATTGTGTTTGTTAATTTGGCATGAGAGACACCCTACTATTTTCAGAGAAAAAAATGTCCTTTGAATAATAGGAAAGATGATCCAAAATACATATTTTTGTACTAATTTCAAGAAAAATAATTTTTTAAAAAATCTGGCCAATTGAATTTTTCCAAAAAAGGAAGAACTAATCAATTAGTCACTTAAGGCAGATAATATGTTCTGTGCTCTGCACTCTCTACAGCACCTGTGCCTAGCCAGTTGGTTTGCACAGTAGGTCCTCAGTAGGTTCAAAGAAAGTGTTTCTTAACTAAAACCAAAATTCAAAAAACCTTTGTTTTTACTTTTACACCGGGGACAATTGCAAATACAAATTATGTTTCTGAATGCCTCTGAAATAGGAACCATAGATTTTCTTACCAGTGTGCTTTTTACTCAGGTTATGATTTCTAGAGTTACATACAATTAATTAGATGTTAATTTTAAACTGAGACCTAAGATAACATAGTGGTTATCTACATTTTAGAGAGCTGTCATAATGTTCATGCGAGTACTCCCATAGTATGCTCAGGAAATGTTAACACATTGCCTGACATGATTTTTATAAATTTAAGAAAGTGGTTTCGAAACAGGAATAGACAGTTTTTTTTGTCTTACTCGCAGCTCGGTGACACTTGACTTGAATGCTTGCTTATGGCTCAGCACAGTCCCCTACTCTGAGAAGAAGCCCAGCCCCTTCCACAGAGATCTTTCTAAGCTCTGTTGGCTCAACAGCTGCCCTTCCTGTTACTAAGACTGTGCTCTAAATCTCCAAATTCCAAATAATATCTGAATATCCCTAGACCCTCTGTTTTCTCCCGGTGAAGGTCAAGATACTGGAAGACTTCCTTTGTTAGGACAGTTTCTGATTCCTTGTAGTCAGACTGCAATAATGACCACCTTCTCAGGCTCCCTAATCACCTGCTATTTGGACCTAAGGCTTTTTTTTCCTACTGTACCTGTTGGGAGTGTGACCACAGACCTTGGCTTGAATCCCAGAATTCCCCATCCTCTTTGCATACCACTTCCTTAATAATATGAAAATATCTGAATCTAGTTATATGGACAATGTGTGCCCCCTTAAATTCCCTGTTTCGCATTTCCCTGTTACCCTTAGTAACTGCCTAAGGTGAAAGCTCCTGTAAATATGAATTTATTCTCTTCTACTACCCTCATCCCCATTCTGCTCCACGCTTCCTCTCCCCTAACCTAATGTCACATTCTTCCTGCATTCTCATACTTTTCAATTATGGTCTACGAAATCCCTGGTATGTGGCAAATACATAAATACATAAATACTTACACACGCACATACATACATTGCTTACTTTGTCAACTTCTTTTGTGACATTTCTCTATCTCTTGCTTTAACTGAAATTTGTTGTTCTTGTGAGACAACCACAGCATGCCTCAAGCTGATGTTAATCATTCACCCACACATCTCATATCTCTGGGTCAGGAAGTGGGAAGTCGGCATTCTTCTCACTTCCCAAGCTGATCCTTGACCATTGCCCCAGTCCTTCTTGGAAAATCCCTTGCTCTTTTGGAGCTCAGGATATTTGGCTCTATACCAAATAGACTAATCTCTTCCCCTCAAGCCGCGGGCACTTGAATACATCACTCACAGTGTTTCTCCCTATTTCAAGTCTGGCCACCATCTCTGAGGTTACTTCAATATTCACATTATAGTTAGATCACTCTTTCATTTGACAAGTTGGCTGTTTAAAATTTTCTCCAGTCTCATCTCAAATTTCCTACTCACCTAAAATCTTTTCTCTTTTCAAATGATCAACTCACATGTTTGAGGAAAAATATAAGCAATCAGGCAGGAATTTCCTTCTGCTTTTACCTAGACAGTGGTTCTTTGTGATTTACTCCTTCTTTTTGTTTTCTTGTCACAAAAGATGTCTGCTGTCTTTCACCTACTTCCATTCCCTTCAACTTTGTTCTGAGTCCTATTTTTTTCCCCCTTTCAGAGATCTTGCTGCACTGTTTATACCCTTATCCCTATATTTTATCTTCTTCTCTGCTGGTTTTGAGCCTTTCCTACCTTTGACAAAATTCACTTTTGACAGACACCCTTCTCCTTTTATTGTCTTCCTTTTGACCTTTTATAGATGTCTCACTTCTCCTCTAAGTGGTCAAATTTTTAAAGTTCTCTATACAACTTTTTCCACTTCTGTATTTCTGTTTATTCTTAAATAAAGTTCAGTATGAATGTTGACAGATCACTCCACCAAGATATGTCACCATACAGAGCAAACTTCTTTATTGTTAAGTACAATACCATATTTTGGCCCTCGGCTCATAGAATATCTCTTTAACATTTAGAACATTTAGTAACATTCCATAATTTTTGAAACACCGTTATCCTTTGATTCCTATGACACTATATTCTTCCAGTTTTGCCCATCTTTGTTCTCCATGTCATTT
This sequence comes from Callorhinus ursinus, assembly GCF_003265705.2. Taxonomy (NCBI): domain Eukaryota; kingdom Metazoa; phylum Chordata; class Mammalia; order Carnivora; family Otariidae; genus Callorhinus; species Callorhinus ursinus. The sequence goes on along the minus strand of NW_027397074.1, from coordinate 9,997,092 downwards.
CCAAATTAGGTTCTTCATAAAATAAAAGAGTTAATTAAATACGTAATTCTAAAATCTCTCAAGTCTCAGGTATGGTACTATATACTTACGGTCATTATAATTTATGTATTATCTCTTAACTAGGTTCTACCAAGATGTTTAATTGTGAAACTGATCTCAGAAGGTTTTTACTGATAGTTGATAATGGAGGGATCTTGAGACCATTAATATCATTGATTTTCCAAAACCTCCAGACTACACCGCTGATCCCCAGTTTTCCTCAGGCATAGGTATGATACATTATTTTTGTATAGTTTACTTTCAACAACTACATATAATGAAAGAGGGCAGGCATATTTCTCTAGTTGGAGTTGTTGCAATGACTTTTATTATATATATAATGTGTTTATATAAATATAAAAATTATCTGCAGATATTCATGTATATAAGAAAATATATACCTTCTCTATGAAATAGTTAGGAAAAAGAGATTACCACGTAGAAATTCTTATGGATGTTGAGGTTAGAGAGCAAATATATTAAAAACAGCAATAGAGATTCTTCAAAAGACTTGTAAGAAAAGTGAGGCAGAAGAGACAAAAATAAAAGGCTTTGCAATTTAATATATAAATTTAAGCCATTACTTCTGAAAATGCCACAGCAAGCAATTTATTTTTAATAGTCTACAGCACAAAGTTTTCATGTTGTGAAAGCAAATACTGTATGTGTTTGCTTTGTAGGAGTTGACCAAGTCAGAGACATAAGGGAAACTTTCTCTAAATAATTGACAATTTACTTTAAATCCAAACTCTAGTATGAATAAATGAGCAAGAAGAGAAGGGACAGTATTTCATGTAGAAGAATCCATATGTATAAATGTCTCAAGACAGTGTAGAGCATGGTGAGTAAGAAGAATTGAGTCTAGTGTGATTGGGGCGCCTGGGTGGCTCAGGTAGTTAAGCATCTGCCTTTGACTCAGGTCATGATCTCAGAGTCCTGGGACTGAGCCCCACAATGGGCATCCCTGCTCACTGGGGAGTCTGCTTCTCCCTGCCCCTCCTCCCTGCCCCTCCTCCTTGCTAGTGCTCTCTCTCTCAAATAAGTAAATAAAATCTTTAAAAAAGAGAGAAATTCTGGTGTGATTGAAAAGGAGAATACAAAATGATTATTGAAAGGTAATGCAGGTATTTTAAGAATTTTGGTCTTTGCCTTATGGGTAGTAGGAATCATTCATAATATTTTAGGCAGATAGGTGTTTTAAATAGATTCTTCCTGTTGAGTGTAGAGAAAGACTTAAAGATGACAAAGGTAGAAGAGGTATCAACAGATGTTGTAAAGGGTCAGCTAGTAAATATTTGGGGTTTTGAAAGCTGAAAGGAAAAAATCAAGAATATTATTTATGTAGTATTTATATAACAATGGAGGGAACAAATTTCTATTGACAAGTTTTTAAAAATACAACAATAATAGTAACTAACAATAGGTTAGAATTTTTATAGAAGTCTCCTCTATAAAAATATAAAATATAAAATAATGGATTTTCCCTTTGGGAAGATAGAATTTCCTTTTATTGGATGGAGGGGTTAAATAACTGAACACCATTGAATGGTTTTCCTTGCTTGGCTAACACATGAACCACTAAGAATCTTATCTTGGTTATAGCCTCATTTTGATTTATATTTGTGAATATAGTCCATCATCATGGTTTTTTTTTTCTTTTTTACATTTTCTATTTTTTTTCTGGCCATTTGTTTTCCTGTCAAATGGGAATATTGTGATGAGTGCTTAGTCTTATAATTCTGATGTATATCATATTCTTTTATCACAGCTATAGTGCCTTCGTATAATAAACACGATGCTTTACCACATAGTTCAATAACAAAGTAATCCACACTCTAACATGCCTAAAAGTGTGGCCTTCAAAGTCCACATTTCCCTTCTTTTCTTCTTTGGCCATGATGGGTAGGCATGGTAATAAAAAATGACGTGGTACTCAGCATGTTGTTTTAACTTGATTACTGCAATTTATAGTATGTTAAGTTATGAAAGCCCCATATATGGTCTCTGTCTCCATTACTCAACTCCACCAGCACAGCAAGAATGCAGCAACAGATACTACATAAACAAGTGGGTATGTACGTGTTCTGTTAACACTTTACTGAAATTTGGATTCCATATAAATTTAACATGTCACAAAATATTATTCTTTCTTTTGATTTTTTTAACCATTTAAAAATGTACAAAAACATTCTTAGCTCATAGACCATACAAAAACAGGCAAAAGTCTAGATTTGGCTCATGGGCAGCAGTTTGAAGACCCTTGGAGTAGAGAAAGACCAGTTATCAGGTTATTTCAGTAATCCAGCCTAACAAGGTGATGGAGATAAAGATAAAAGAATAGTCTTGACATACTTAAATAATAAATTAATCTGGTATTGAATTAATTATAAAGGAAGAGAGGAAGACTCTGAGGTTTCTGATTTGCATACTGGTTTGGAGATCCTCAGTTAAGATAGGAAAATCTAGAAATAGACCACATTTGGAGAGAAAAATTATGAGTTCACTTTTGAACATGTCACGTTTGATATGCCTTTGTTATATCAAAGGAGAGATTTAAATAAGCTGTTGAACTCAGAGGTCCTGCCTAGGGCTATAAATGTTTTGTAATTGAAACCATGGACTTGGATGAGATTACTCAGAGAGTAGAGAATTAGAAGAAAGGAGGACAAAAGGCCAAATATTGAGGTACTCTTACACTTAATGACGTGAGGAAGAAGCCCAACCTGCCAAGAAAACTAAGGAGCAGCTAAAGTGGTGGTAGAAAAAGAGAGTTATGCCCTGAATCACCAAGGAAGAGAGTGCCAGTGGTTAGTAGACTGGAATTCCACAACCAAGTAAAATGAGGTATTAAAATGTCCATTGCATGTACTAAGTGATATGGGGGTAAATGATAAGTAGTGAGCCTGAGAACTAGTTTATGGGTGTTATAAGGGTGGAAGCCAGAATGGAGCAGATTGAGGAGTGAGATTGTGAAAATAGAAACCATGTTTTTAAGAAATTTTAAGAAATTTGCATGTGATATAGGAGAGAAGGCAGTGGCAGAACTACACTGGATTGAAACAGTTTTGTCTGGTGTATTTGGTTTTAAAGTGAGACTCCTATGTAACTTTACAAACAAGTGGGGAGAATCCATTTGACTGGGCATTCAAAATCCAGATGGAATCAATCATTTAGCAATCTAATCTACTCACCTATCTTACAAATATTTATATGTCTATATTTGCATTCTCAATTTATTTTTATATTTAACAAATTCAAAATGCTTTGAGGCATTAAGTTTTTTCCTTTGAGACTGTACTGGCAACTTTAAAAAATATTTTATTTATTTATTTGACAGAGAGAAAGATCATAAGCAGGGGGAGTGGCAGAGGGAGAGGGAGAAGCAGGCTCCCCGTGGAGCAGGGAGCCCGATGTGGGGCTCCATCCCAGAGCCCTGGGATCATGACCTGAGCCGAAGGCAGAAGCCTAACCAACTGAGCCACCCAGGTGCCCCTGTACTGGCAACTTTAATCTCTAAAAAAGTACTAGTGAATTGAGAGTCCCAGTTTATTTGGGTGTGTGAGGGAATGAAAATTTCTTTATCATTGCAATTGAAATATAGTACTTTGAAAACATGCATTAGTATCCCTTGATTTGAAAAATCATGAATATAAACTATAAATTTCTTTTAAAAGTATAAAAGAAATTTAAATTACAATTAATAATAATATAAACTATATAAACCCAAACTAAATAGGCATTTAATTAAACTGCTATATTAAGTACCTTTTAAATTCATTATAAAAATAAACTTGGGTTTTCTATACGTATCTCTATTATATTGTGCTCAAATATCACATTCATTTTCTTAAAAGCTGATTACACCAATTACATTAAAATGTAATGTTTATTATGTTGATATAAATCACTTCATTTTCCAGTTTTCACTATTAAAAGGCAGTGTTCTCTGACAACCATGTACAGTTATTTTTCAAAGCAAACACACACATGCACACACACACATGCAGATATTCAAAAATGATATTGGCTATGGATATGAATAAGTAACGAGAATCTTTTCATATTTTTTTCTTTCTTTCTCTCTTGATCAAGGAGTAGGACTCCAGGTCATCTCTTCAAGTTCTCCTGAGCTCTTAGCTCTCTTCTGTGTCACTGTCCTGTTTTTCATTCCCAGTGCTGGCTCTGTCCCAATTTGAGGTGGTAAAAGGTGTATACTCAGGGATGACAGAACAGGGTGGTAGGTAGAGAAGACTGCAGATTATTAAAAAGTTGTTGGTTAGGATTTGAAAAGCTGTAATAAGGATTTTGTCTGATCTGAGAACTTAATGGCTGTTCAGGAACTTTGCCAAGTTTGATTTTCCCAGGCAATTGTTCCAGAGGTACTTAGAAGTTTTAGAGTGAACCCTATAGATTTGCAATAATCTTTTTCTGCCAAGAGAAAAAGCAAGAGTCAACTGTAAATGCTGAAGAGAAGTAAAATAAGATGAACACTGAGTGTCAATTGGGTTTGGCAGCATAGAGGCCTTTGATGAACTTTTGGGGAAAGTTTTGGTGTTTGGGCAGTAACCTCTAGTAGAGTGGACTAAAGACTGCACCAGAAGTTAAGAAATACACAAAACTCTGGAGCTGAAGGGTAAGAAAGTGACAGCACCATAATTAAAGTATACTTGGAGCTAGGGTGTTTTTTTTTTTTTAATGGAAGAGATTTGATTACGTTTAAATGCTAATAGAAAGTAGACAGTAGTAATGGAGTATTTGAAAATGGAAGGTAACTTTAAAGTCAAGTTCCTGAGAGAGTAGAAGGGAAGATAACTCCTGGTGGACAAGGATTATCATTAATGACAAGAAGATCCTTCCTTTTACTCTAAAAGGATGGGGAAAGTTGCAGATGTAATTGGGATTATAGATCTTATGAGAGAAAGGTGAGCTATTACTAGTCTAATAGTTTTCATTTACTCTGTGCGGTAAGAAGGGAGCTCTCCTATAGGAAGTAACATAAAGGGAAGGGGTAAAAGGTGGGGGGTAAAAGGGCAAGGTTTAAAATAAATGTAGAAAAGTGAAAAATAAATATAACAGAGACTTGTTTAAGATAATTAAGGATCCAAGACATTTATTCCTCTATTAATTTTTTATAATCAATATTTCAGGCTTATAATTATGAAATGTCACAAAAGCTGACTCTAACCATTGACATAAAACCTCTTAAGTCAATTTTCTTATTATTTGAGGAAAAAAAACAAGTTAACAGATATAGCATATTTCTAGCTCAAAACCATCAGCGTAATCACTATCCATGGCAGCCTTACAACATATATTTCTTAAATAATAACACATGAAAGTCAAAATTACTCCTCAACCCATGGGCTGCAGAATGGATGTTGTGTTAGCAGGCATGAACACAACATTAATCTTGTCCATCTCTATCGGAGCTCTTGGGTGACCAGGTGCATTGTCAATGAGCAGTCACATTTTGAAAGGGATCTTTTTTTCTGAGTAGTAGTTCTCAACAGTGGACTTCAGTGTTCAGTAAATTGTGTTATAAACAGATTTGCTGTCATCCAGGCTTTGTTGTTCCACTGATACAGCAGAGGCAGAGTAGGTTTAGCATAATCCTTAAGGGCTTTAGGATTTTCAGGTCAATGTACACTGGCTTCAACTTAAAGTCACCAGCTGCCTTAGCTCCTGAGGAGAGTCAGCCTGTCCTTCAAAGTTTCAAAGCCAGGCACTGAGTTTTCCTTTCTAGCTATTTAAGTCCTAGATGACATCTCTTCTAACAATAGAAGGTTATTCTGTATACAAAGAAGATCTGTTTTTTTTTTTTTTTTTTTTTTAGTGTAACCACCTTCATTGATTATCCTAGTTAAATCTTTTGGATAACTTGTTGCAGCTTCTACATTAGGACTTACCGCTTCACCTTGTACTTTCATGTTATAGGAATTGTTTCTTTCCTTAAACTTCATGAACCAACCTGGGCTACCTTCCAACTTTTACATCTTCTTCACCTCTCTTGGCCCTCATAAAATTGAAGAGAGTTAGAGTCTTACTCTGGATTAGGCTTTGGCTTAAGGAAATGTTGGGGCTGGCTTGGTCTTCTATCCAGACTACTGAAACTTTCTCCCTATCAGCAAAAGAGCCATTTTGCTTTCTTATCATTTGTGTGTTTACTGAAGTAGCAGTTTTAATTCTTTTCAAGAACTTTTCTTTACACTGAACACCTTGGTTAACTTTGCACAAAAGGCCTCACTTCAACCTATTTTGGATTTTGATATGCCTTCCTCACTAAGCTTAATCATTTCTAGCTTTTGTCTTAAAGTGAGAGACATGTGACCATTCCTTTCACTTGAACACTTAAAGGCCATTGTAGAGTCACTAACTGCCCTAATTTCAAAATGATTGTGTCTCCGGGCAAAGGAAGGCCTGAGGAGAAGGAAAAAGATGAGAGAATGCCTAGCAGTCAGAACACATACAACATTTATTAATTAAGTTCACCATCTTATATGGGTGAGGCACCTCAAAAATAGTGATAGCAAAGACAACTGATCACAGAGCACCATAACAAATATAATAAGTTCAAAATATTGTGAGACATAGCAAATTGTGACACACAGAGACAATGAGCATGTGCTGTTGGAAAAATAGTGCCAATAGACTTGCTTGACACGGGGTTTTCCCAAATGTTCAATTGGCCAAAAATGCAGTATCTGCAAAATGCAATTTCTAGAAAGCACAATAAAGTGAAGCACAACCAAACAAGGTATGCCTGCATTTGCCAGGACTTGTTGAACCTGTTTCTTTTCTTTTTTTTTTAAATTTTACTTAAAATTATTATGAAGTTTGGTCATGTTATGTCTTTACTCTGAGAGAAGGCTTTTGTATAATCTTATTTCTTCTTTTTTCTGTTTTGTTTCTGGAGAAAATATTAGGAGACATGCTTCTAGGAAGTTACTGTTCATTTTCTTATCTTATTATCTTTATTTACCCCAAAATCTCCTGATCATTCAACTTTAAATGTAATTGCATTAGAAAAACAAAGATTTATTAATTGAGCTGGGCAACTTATTAAAATTTAAATTTATTATAATGTATAAATTTGGTCCACAAATGTATGTCTGCAAGAAACAGAAAAAATTTAAATGTTTTATTTCAAAACTTGAGTTAAACTTCATTTCTAACTGATATTCCATGGGCTGTGATTAAACATGTGCGTGATTAAACACACACACACACACATACACATGTGCACACATTAAGAGACATACAAACCCCCAAGAAACTAATAAACAATTCACTCGAGTATTTCCTATGGTCATTCTATCCATGTTGTATTGTGGTTTGGTTTTTTACCCATGGTTAAAGCTATGGGGAGATGTTAGAAGGGATGTGAGGGATGGAGTTCAATTCTCTACAAATGTGTTTTTATAAGAAAGAGTTCCTCCATGAATGGCTCCACCAGAAAGTAGATTCAATAAGTGGCATTGTTAGCTTGAGAGGCAAAAATCCCTTGGACTTTGATGTTGGATATCATGTAATATCCTGTTGGAGTACAGGACAGTCTTTCAGCATACATGTCATGCTCTTTTTCTTTAAGCTATAGTTGTCATAGTCAGTGACTTGAAGTAAGGAAAGGCACTCTGTAGGGATAGGAAAGATGATAGGAAGCAAAGGGGGGGATAAGAAAACAAATATACATCTTAAAATCTTATCCCAGCCCTACCATCCAACCCTGTTTTTATTATACAAAGAGCTAATGAAGTCATAGTATACTTTAATGTTTATACATGTTGATTTTTTGCTTCACAGCTGCCTTAGAAATTGATGAGGATTATCTATTATTTTAGTCCATTTATAGAGTGACAGCCACAGATGAGGACTCTTCAAATGGTGATAGATTGATGGTAGGTGGTGATCATTGTGTGAGATGCATATATTGGTTTGGGATACAGGACTATGCTTCATTTTTCAAGAGTAGTTAACATATTTAATTGATAATTAAAGAATATAATGAAGTTGACAACCATTATAATGTCATGTTTGTGTTAATGTTGGAAATAGCATTTTTAGAAGACATTTACTTGATTTGTACAAGAAAATTATATGACTTTTAATGGAGGTGGGCAGCTGAGAGGATGTCAATGCTGAGCTGAAACTGGGGCTTTGCCTTCTGGATTCTATTCAGAATTGTTTTACTTTTCTAGCTATTTCAATGACACATGTGAATGTGATTATATTTTTTGATGTTTCAGTGTCCTAATTACTAGATATCTAACTGTAAGAGACTTGTTTTTCTCATAATTGATTCATGGTTGTAAAGTCTTTAGAGACTTGGCAAAATGAAAAGAACCTATAAAGCTCTTTTGGAGTATTTAGTGGTACATTGGACTAAGCCAGCATGCTTGCTCTGCAGCTGTTCTTTTCAAACATGTATTGAAAGAGTTTACTAGTTCTAATTTAGTAACTCAAAGTATGGAGGAATGGAGCACTAAATGGGGGTGAAGTAATGGAGCTATCATGTGACTTGGGTCAATTCATGGCCTTAACACAAACTAGCAGTATAATCCAGGGAAGTTACTTAATCTCTCTTGCCTTTGATTTACACAGTTAACCTTCGGTGTTATATAGGCAATTGTCAAAGTACTCAAAATTCCTGCTCAAAAATATTTTGTTGCAAACCAGCCAATATGAAATTAATATAAAATTTTTAAGAAATGTGAGACCTTTCCTATTAGATGGTAAGTCTTTCTAATAGATTATAGAAATACCTATGATTTAGTTGAAAATTGTTATTACCAGTCTGTCATTTGCAGGGAAAGGATAGGGACCCAACAAGTGATTGTTTTAAAATTTAGTGTTTGGGGAAATAGTTACAATGATAGAGGATAGATCCTTAGATTTAGAAAAATACATAGACATAATCACATTTTTCTTTAATCAAATTTGACCTCATTTCAAACTAATTTTTGAGAATAGACTTATCTACTCTCATCTCTTCTCAGAGGTGGTGGCACATAAATAAAAATTGGAATCAAGAAGTAAAATAAATTACAAACTGCATATTCAACCATATTAATATGTGAAGTTGGTTTCTATCATAATTTTTGTTTTGTTTCTTAAAATTCAAACTTAGTGATGAGTTAATTTTGTACATTCTTTCAGAGTTGTATTATTTTATAGAATCAGAATTAATTTTTTTAATTCTTTTGGGAAAATATGTAGAGTATTATGCAGTTCTATAAAAATATAGAAAACCTTTTGATTGTGTTGGTAGGTTAAACAAGTCTTATTTTTCTCGTATTCTGCATCAGTATATGCTGGTGGTCTGAATACAAGCTAGATCATAAAGAAAGACTAAAATTAATCAGTGTGAAAATAGGGAATTTTCTACATATTCACTCTATAATTGTATCTTAAAGGTCTTCCAAATACCTTTTCATTTATTTAGGTGTGAGTAATGTTTTATTTTTATAGTACTTCACTGAGACACAGTTATCTGGACCAAAGAAAGGAGCAATTTTTTTTTGGAGTAGATTCAATAAGTGGCATTGTTAGCTTGAGAGGCAAAAATCCCTTGGACTTTGATGTTGGATATCATGTAATTAATATATTTATTTATTATGCTACACAGAGTGATAGGAATTTTTAAAACTTAAAATTCTTCTTGAAAATATTAAATATATTATTATTTTAAAAGAAGAGCAATGGGACACCTGGGTGGCTCAGTTGGTTAAGCAACTGCCTTTGGCTCAGGTCATGATCCTAAGGTTCTGGGATCGAGCCCCACATCAGGCTCCCTGCTCTGTGCGGGAGCCTGCTTCTCCCTCTCCCTCTGCCTGCTACTCCCCCTGCTTGTGCTGTCAAATAAATCAAATAAATAAAATCTGTCAAATAAATAAAATCTTTAAAAAAATTTTAAAAAATAAAAGAAGACTACTATTTTGTGTGATTCATTTATGAGAATTCGTGCAGTTAACCAAAAGTGTAGATCCAGTCTTTGTGGTTTCTCAAAACAGAGATCACATCTTAACTTTGTAGATTTATCTAAAGTTTAAAGGGGAAAAAAAAAAGATTTTAAACTGCTAATCAGGGAAAAATAAATCAGTAAATCATTAAAATTTAAATCTTTCTGAACATCAAAGAAGTGGAAGAAACTTAAAACAATCAAGTTTTCATATTGAAACTCAGTGTTCATACTCTACCCCACTTAGAATGGCAAAACACATAGATAGCCAAGGTAAAAGCAGGTATACACCTTATAAATGAATTTAGAACTAATATGATAGGAAATAAAAACAATTTCTGATATTTCCATGAGAAAGAAAATTTAAGGAAAGCATTGTTGGGAAGATTTTCCTAAGTGGAAAATGAAGGATGCATAAATAGGAACGAATGACTGGAAAGAAAGTAGCTAGAGGGCTATTGAAATGATCTGTCCACACAGAAATAAGGGGTGAGATTTGAGAAATAAAGGGATAAGTGTTATTGTTATTATTATTATTATTATTATTATTAAAACATTTCCATTTTCAGAAATCCTCCACATGTATTTTTTCAATAAGGTGAGGAAAATAGCCATGAGGGGGTAAATGTATGAATTTATTAAAAAATAGAGAATTTGCTGCTTATAGATATTTAGGAGAAAAAAGCAGTAATAATTAAGGATGATATCAACTTTCTAGTGTAAAAGAACGTAAATGGTAGAAGGAAGCCAATGACTTCTATTTCAATTTGGATTTGTTGAATGTTACAGGATGCTGGAGAAGCTAATGATACATATGTTTTAAGCAATTTGAGTATGAGGACTACAAAATGAAGTTAAAATTAAGTGGGAAAAATGGAGATTATGTGTATGAGACACATATTTAACAGTTCAGCTCCATACTTGCCCTGCTTGTGTTGACACACATTCAACCAAACTTCTACTAACCCTTTAAGACCTATTTAATTTTTCCACTACATAATTAACCAATTTATTTTATTATATTTGACATGTTAGTGCCCATCCAAGAGATTTAAGTACAATCACTGTCAACCCCTCACTTGGCATGGGCTCTTATACATTGTATAGGCTTATTGAATATTTGCTTAAAAAGGTTTTAGTGGATATTTTACTGCCTCGGCAGTGTTTTGTTTTTGTTTTTGTTTTTTCCTGTTCTTTTCAAAAGGACACTTGCTGATATGTGTGAATAAATTATATCTAAAGAGTAAAATGTGTGACAGGATGATGAGGAAAATATTTGAGATCCGATGACATTCTTAACTCTTCAGAAATTACTTCCTGTTCTTGATCCCAAAGAGTAACTCATGGTCTTGTTTCTATGGGTTAGCATCAAGCAGCCTGTATTGTGAATAGTTTCAGTGCATTGTACTTTGAGTTTGATTGAATCTGGAATCCACTCATTATCTTTTTTTTTTGGTTCAATTTAATCTACATGTATTTATACAGCAAAGCTACACATACTTTCGAGTGAAATTTAATGGTATATAGAATGAAGCTATTTTGAAATATACAACTAATCTAGTTAGCTAAGAAAGCATTTGTATGTCTTTTAATTGCCTATAAGAAAAACTAAGAGGTATAGCTAATTGGGAAAAACAAACAAACAAAAACAAACAGGAGACATATCATAAAGATATATATGTACTACCAATTAGTCTGTTGTAAAGTTTTTAAAAACTCTTTTCCAGGTTTTCCAGCTTGTTCTTAGAGCAACAGATAAAACAGGTTTGTTCTGTCAACGAATATTAACTATCACAATTAGAAACATAAATGATGAGAAACCTCAATTTGAGTAAGTATATTTATGTTAAGGTTGTAACCACAGGAGAATGACGAACTAAACTTTCACATATATAATAAATAATAATAATAAAGATTATGTAGCTACATAGAAAGTATTTTAAGCATTATATTAAAAATATATAATTATATATCTATAATTGGTACATGTGCTAATATAAAGTAAATTTATTTTATTTTTTAAAAGATTTTATTTATTTATCTGACAGAGAGAGCACAAGCAGGGGGAGGGGCAAGCAGAGGGAGAGGGAGAAGCAGGCTCTCCACTCAGCGGGGGAGCCTGATGCGGGACTCGATCCCAGGACCCTGGGATCATGACCTGAGCTGAAGGCAGACACTTAATGGACTAAACCACTCAGGTGCCCTAAAGTAAATATATTTTAGAAAATACTGGAAGACAGATGTAGAAGTGACTAACATTGTAATATGATAAAAGGATTTTTATGTATTTTTTCCTTTTGTTTTCTTTCCCAAAGATTTTGCGAAGTTGTTGCATTGCTTTTTAATAAGTACATTAATTTTAAATAATGGCAAACGTAGACCTTAAAAAATAGTTTAAAATATTTTATTTAAACTATTTCACTTTCATACTCTCAGGTATAAATGTAGCATTTGCAGATTATGAACGTCTGTTAGATGTTTTTCTATACTTCAAAGTGTAGTAATCAAAATATATTACTACAGTGTAAGAAGAATCAAATTTTTCCTAGACTGGTGAAGAGACGGAGAAAAAATGGTAGTATTCAAATTACTTTTATCATAACTTATATCTCTACAGATGACTAAGGGGAGTAATTCATTGTTTGAGTCCCCAAATTCACTTTAACTTATATTATCTGAACAATAGAAATAAATATGGAGCTTAGTTTATCCCTTATTTCTGGGGACAGTTATCCTGTCTACCTACATTTGCAGTAGAGGTGCTACCAATTTCTTGGAAAAATTTTCTGCTGCTTTCATGCCTTCAATAGGCATGTAGAATCTAGTAGAATTTAATGCTAGATATTATAAGCAATACCAAAATTATTAAAATATTGCCTGAAAATATTGTTTTCATCTCCTAAAAGATATCGTATGTTAAATTACAGTTAATGAAACAGAAAAGGAAACAATTTAAAGTGGTCTATAATGCAGGGCGCCTGGGTGGCTCAGTTGGTTAAGCGACTGCCTTCGGCTCAGGTCATGATCTTGGAGTCCCGGGATCGAGTCCTGCATCGGGCTCCCTGCTCAGCAGGGAGTCTGCTTCTCCCTCTGACCCTCCCCTCTCTCGTATGCTCTCTCTCTCTCTCTCTCTCTCTCTCTCATTCTCGCTCTCTCAAATAAATAAAAATCTTTAAAAAAAAACAAAAAAACAAACCCTTAAAGTGGTCCATAATGCAAATATTGTGAGTTACATTATATTACAGTATAAAGGAGAAACCATACTGTAAGAAAGAAACCACATTAGACTGGGGTCTTCAAGAAGGTTGCTCAGAGAAATGTGTCACCAAGCCATTTCCCATTTCCTTATATTCTACATTCCTTTGAGAACTTCCTTGAATCTCTCTCCTAACCCCAAAGTTAGCCTTTCCTTGCCTTTAAATCTACAGCAAAGTTATGATATCTATCACACAGCATTATAGTAATTTGTATCTGTGTTCTCCACTAGTGACTAGCAGTGAGAACCTAAAGACCAGGAACAGGCTTATTCATATGTGAATGGACTGAAATGATGCACTGTGTGTTATTGATAAATGTATGATGCTTGACTGGAAGGCTGAATAAGAAATAAGTTTAAGTTCCAGAAATGTTCTGGAAATTTATCAGGGACTTTAAGTATGATTTAAAGATATGAGCAATAAATTTACAAAAGAAATGTCCTGATAGTTTGCTTTAATAAGCTATGATTTTAGACAGCATTTCATCATACCAGATAATAAGATGAAAATGAATATATTAAGTCTATTATGTTCAACTGCCAACTATTCCATATATTTGATATTTGGAATAATAGAGGTGCACTATTTTAATCTTTTCAGTTTTCATCTCTTTGAGGTCATATCTTTGATGTCTGGCATGATGCCAGAGACTAAATGATTAAAATCACTGCTCAAGCAAAAAATTAAGTAACTTTGAGCCAAAAATGGTTGTTTCAACATTCAAATACTTTAGGAACTTTTAAATTCCTAACAAGATGAAGGTGGAATCATCACAAATCCCAAAATATTTTTTTACAGTTTATCATAGTTGGCAGATATGTGCAGACAAATTTGCATTTTCAACATTTTATATCACTGTATTTTTTCCCTTTCCTCTGAATTCTATTAATGTGACTGAAAAAAATGTCTTGAAGAAATTATAACAAGAGTAAAATCAATAGATTGAGATGAAGACAGTACCATTACTTATTCCTTTACAACTTAGCAGGAAATGTTTGGTTTGCACTCTTGTAAGTTTTAAACACATACTTATAGACTAATTTGGTTAGTTATTCACTATCTAGTCTCTGTGTTTCCTTTAAAACTTGGGTAAGTAAACTACTTAGGTAGTAAACTAACCTTTCAAAACTAACTTAAATATGGGAAAGGAAACAGTAAAAATAGGTGGGATTTGACAGTTGCTATTTTCATATTTGTTAAAACAACGTTCTTGTGAAATAATGAGTGTCATAGGACATTATTTTTATAACTCACCATCATTTTCATAGGCAACCAATACAAATGCTTCTGTGAGGAGCGCCTGTGTAGCTCAATTGGTTAAGCGTCTGCCTTCTGCTTGGGTGATGATCTCGGGGTCCTGAGATTGAGCCCCGCATCGGGCTCCCTGCTCCACGGGAGGCCTGCTTCTCCCTCTCCTACTCCCCCTGCTTGTGTTCCCTCTCTCACTGTCTCTCTCTCTCTGTCAAATAAATAAATAAAATCTTTAAAAAAAATACAACAACAAATGCTTCTGTGAAATCCTTGTAGACTATAGGACAAATAATTCATATCTATCTCCTTAATTTCATGTTTAGAAATTGTGATGTTTCCTTCACAATTATATTTTGGATATTTGATTATGGATAGATTCCTGCCTGTGTGGACAGGATCACTACTCTGAAATATTGTTTCCTTTTGACCTGTTACAATACCTTATTTGATTCGTCAGCATTCAACCAGAGAAAAAGGTATCATCAAGAGTCTAACTGTGAGAGCTGACTAGGCAGTCTCTGTAAGGCTGTCTCTGTGTCTGATGCCTGAGCATGAAGCCCACCAAGGCTGGAAGTAAGGAAGGAGACTCTCCCCATAAAGTAGGGAGGATTAAAGGTAGACTTGAACACACATGTAGGTGCTGGACTACATGAAAACAAACAAAACCACTCTCCCTTCTTTTTGTCTCTGATTTTGGTATTGTGGGTATACTGCAGAAGTTGGGCCCTTGATCACAAGGCTGAGCATATTTATCTATTCTAGGAGTCAGAGAAACTGATGGAGGATCTAGAGCAGTTTCAGACTCAGCTGCTACTTCGTGCCCAAGATGAAAGTGGAGACTGGCAAAAAAAACTATAAGAAATGAAATCACTGCTGCTATCTTCCCTCATCCACCCCACTCAATGGAGAATCTCTCATGGTGGCACAAGGGATGAATAATCATCTCCATCTTCAAAACTTTTCCTGAGTTTGACCCTTGAGTTCATTTCCATCTTTCTATACAGTATGATTGACTTAAATTGGATGGCAGAAGCAATACATGATTAGGACTTGAATATAACTTGGCTGTTCTTTTCAGGCTCAAAAATACTAATAATTCTTTAACACTAATTAAAATCAAATATAGTGTTTTGTTTCTGTTATTTTAAAAGTAGAGATGCTCCCTATGCTTGATAAATCCAGAAATGGCAAATTAGAGACTTGGAAGAAAATATGATGAAACCTTTTAAAATATTTAATTATATTTTAAAAATAGGCATAAAGTGGGCATTTTTAAAGAAACATTTTCAGTGAACGTAGAATTGTTAAACATCAACTTTTCTCATTTGTTAAAAACATATATAATTGAGTAAAATACCATGAATATGAATAAATTAATGTATGCTTCATTATTTGATCCTTCACTTTTTTCTTTTCTTTAGTCACAGGCCTAATCATTCTTCTTCAGCCTTTGAATCCTGACCACTCAAGTTGGAAATTGAAGCCAGAAATAATGGAAATAATACCAGTACCTATATATTTATAGTTTTTGTGAAGAATGTAGATGATCCTATTGTCTGTGACTCAAGTTTTTCAACAGGAACATGTATATTACAAGTCAATTTTACTGATAACATTCATAAAACAAAGGTAGAGCAAAAACGAATTAAAGTAAAACTTGCAATTACAAAGTTTTTTTGAGTTTTATGAAAGAGAACTATACAAAATAACTAAATATAGTGAGAGATATACTCCTAAAAAGAAAAAAAAAAAAATATATATATATATATATATATATTTAAGTAATTTAAGTTAACATTCAAACAATTATTTCTTTATGTGTCAGATTGGGTATAGAAGCAATTACAAAATTATTTTAAATTTATCTGTAACATATGAATTAACAGGTAACCTTGGAAATTGTAAGAGGAGAGAGGAGTTAAGATAGCAGAGTAGTAGGGGGACCTTGGACTAGCCTCATCCCAGGAACACAGTCAGATCAACATCAAATCATTTGGAACAACTAGGAAGTTGATCTGAGAATTAAGAAAACAATCTGCACAATTTGGGGAAGAGAATGTGTCAGATGCAAGGTTCAGAGGCATGAATTAGGGGAGAGAAAAGCCACGGTGCTGCAGAGGAGAAGGAACGCTTTTCACAGAGCAAAGTCAAGGAGAAAGAGAGAGAGAAAGAGAGAGCTCGTAGGGTTTGAGCAAGATGCTGTGGTGTGGGGATCCCCTTGGTTACACTGGGAGAGAACATTCCCCTTCCTGGAGCACATTTGGAAGAGGGTATATTGCCTCCCCAAAGACGAAAGATCTACCAGGCACTATTGAATGGCTATTCAACAGCAGGGACAGGGGCACACACAAAAGGCAGATAACCTGGTTGTAACTTTTCACTGTGCTTCACATAGACTACTGGCATCTGTGCAGGCATGTGACCACTTTTCTAGGACAGAACGAAGCAGGGTGCAATGTTGCAAGGCTCTCCTCCAGGGTTGGGGAACGGATCCACACTTTGCTGGGTCTTCTAAGATTTGGAGTTTTGAATCCCAGCCAATGGCAAGAGATAAAACACAGAAGAACTGTGGTATCAGGCCTGCTGACAGCCTGGGCACAGACAGGTTGAGGGCAGGGATCTGAGGAAAGCCTGGGACACAGAAGGGAAGATTGTTCACTTTGAGGGGCTCCTGAACAGTGGTAGCCATGACTTCCCCTCCCCAGGGAAGAGAGGGCAAGATGATGCCATCATCCGCCCCCCCCACTGGCCCCCACTGGCCCACCAGCACAGTCAGATTTCAGAGAGAAGAACAACAACTCCAGTGGAAGCTGGAATCACTTACCCCAAACCCTGTCCCCCTGTGCCATGCCCAGGAGAGGCATCTGTACTAGGGCAGCCCTGACTGCAAATCAGTGCAGTGGGGTCTCTCCCTCAGAGGTCCCCACCGCATTAACGAAGTCTACCAATTATAGAGTGCTCCAAAGCATCAGCTTCAGTTCTGGTGGATATAGGACCAGGCTTTCCTTTTTATTTATTTTTTATATTTTATATTTTATTTTATTTTTATTTTTTCTTTGGACTCAGGCTTAGAGTGTTTTGTCCATTTGTTGGTTTGTTTGTTTCCTTTTCTCATTTTTTGGAATAGGTGTCTTCTTCTTCTCTTTTTTCCTTCCTTTTCTTTTTCTTTGCAATCAGGCTTACACTTTTTTGTTTGTTGGCTTGTTTGCCTTTCTATTCCTTTCCCCTTTCTCTTTTCTTGGATCAGGCTTTTTGTTTTGTTTTGTTTTTTGTTTTATCAGGCTTATCTTAACAAATCAAAGCACACCTAGTTGAGAGTCCAGATACTCCCCACTGCAAGCAAGTAGGAACTGTGCAGAGGACTAACCTGTGGGAAAGAGCAGCCAAAACACAACAGCAGAGTGCACACAGCCTACACCAGAAATACTTCCTGAAGCACCAGGCCCTGGACAGTGTATGACCCCTTCTTAATATGGTATTACTCTCAGGAGCAGGAAACATAACAAGCTTTCATAATACACAAAAGACAGAAACCTAGACATATGGCAAGATGGAAGAATTCTCCCCAAAAGAAAGATCAAGAAATCACAGCCAATAATTTGTTCAAAACAGATATAAGCAATATATCTGAACAAGAATTTAGAATAGCCATCCATAAGAATACTAACTAGGCTTGAAAGAAGCATAGAAGACACTAGGGAAATGCTGTTGCAGAGATAAAAGACATAAAAACTAATCAGGCTGAAATAAAAAATCCTATAACTGAGATGCAAAACCAACTGAATGTAATCACAATGAGGATGGAAGAAGCAGAGAAATGCATAGGTGATATAGAAGATAAAATTATGGAAAATAATGGAGCTGAGAAGAAGAGGTAAAGAAAATTATTAGATCATGAATATAGACTTTGGGAAGTAGGCAATTCCACAAAGCACAATAATATCTGTATTATGGGAGTCACAGAAGGACAGTGGGGAAAAGGGGCAGAAGGTTTATTTGAACAAATTATAACTGGGAGCTTCTCTAATCTGGAGAAGGAAATGGGCATTCAAGTCCAAGAGGCACAGAGAACTCCCCTCAAAATCAACAAAAACAGGTCAACACCAAGACATATCATAATGAAACTTGTAAAATACAAATACAAAGGGAGAATTCTGAAAACAGCTAGGGACAAAAGGTCCTTAACTTATAAGGGTAGGCACATAAGGTTAACAGCAAACCTGTCCATCGAAACACAGCAGGCCAGAAGAGAATGGCATTATATGTTCAATATGCTAAATGGGAAAAAATATGCAGTCAAGAATACCATATCCAGTAAGCCTGTCATTCAGAATAGAAAGAGAGATAAAGAGTTTCCAAGACAACCGAAAACTAAAGGAGTTCATGAACACTAAACCAGCTTTGTAAGATATATTAAAGGGGACCCTTTGAGTGGGAAAGAGAGATGAAAAGCAACAAAGACTAGAAAGTAACTCAGAAAATCTACAGAAACAAAGACTTTACAGGTAATACAATAGCACTAAATTTTTACGTATCAATAATTATTCTGAATGTAAATGGACTAAATGCTCCAATCAAAAGACATAGGTATGAGAGGGCTCCTGGGTGGCTCAGTTGGTTAAGCGACTGCTTTCGGCTCAGGTCATGATCCTGGAGTCCCAGGATCAAGTCCCACATTGGCATCCTTGCTCAGCAGAGAGTCTGCTTCTCCCTCTGACCCTCCCCCCTCTCATGCTCTCTAGCTCTCATTCTCTCTCTCTCAAATAAATAAATAAAATCTTTAAAAAATAAAAGACATAAGTATGAGAAAGGATAAAAAAAACAAAACCAAAGCCAAAACAAAACAAGACCCATCCATTTGCTGCTTACAAGAGACTCAATTTAGACCCAGACACTTCCAGATTGAAAGTGAGGGGGTGGAGAACCATCAATTATGCCAATGGATATCAAAAGAAAGTTGGAGGAGCCATATTTATGTCAGACAAACTAGATTTTAAAGATTGTATTTATTTATTCATTAGAGAGAGAGAAAGAAAGAGAGAGAGAAGTCACGAGCAGGGGGAGGAGCTGTGGGAGAGGGACAAGCAGACTGCACTGAACACAGAGCCCAATGTGGGGCTCAATCCCATGACCTTGGGATCATGACCTGAGCCAAAAATCAAGATTTGGACATCTCACCAATTGAACCATGCAGGTGCCCCAGACAGACTAAATTTTAAACCAAAGACTGTAATAAGAGATGAAGAAGTGCACTATATCATAATAAGGAGACCTATCCAACAAAAAGATCTAACAATTGTAAATATTTATACCCCAACTTGGGAGCAGACAAATATATAAATCAGTTAATAACAAACTTAAGGAAACTCACTGATAATAATACAAAATAGTATGGGACTTTAACACCCCCCTCCCAACAATGGACAGATCATCTAAGCAGAAGATCAACAAGGATACAGTGGCTTTGAATGACACACTAGCCCAGGTGGACTGAACAGTTATACTCAGAACATTTCATCCTAAAGCAGCAGAATACGCATTCTTCTTAAGTGCACATGGAACATTCTCCAGAATAGATCACATTCTGGGTCACGAATCAGGCTTCGACTAGTACAAAATGATATGAGATCATACCATGCATATTTTCTTTTTTTTTAAATTTTTTTATTGTTATGTTAATCACCATATATTACATCATTAGTTTTTGGTGCAGTGTTCCATGATTCATTGTTTGTTCATAACACCCAGTGCTCCATGCAGAACGTGCCCTCCTCAATACCCATCACCAGGATAACCCATCCCCCTCCCCCCCTCCCCTCTAGAACCCTCAGTTTGTTTTTCAGAGTCCATCATC
>NW_027397074.1:9949933-9971736 GCF_003265705.2 Callorhinus ursinus | reverse complement strand
CGCACGCCCTACCTTCCAGTAAGTGGTCGCTTCTCTGTTCAGAGAGTTGTTGCTACTCTCCTGTTCGATCTCCTGTTGAGTTCGTAGGTGTTCAGAATGGTTTGATCCCTATTCAGCTGAATTCCTGAGACCAGATGAAATCTAGGTCTCCTACTCCTCCGCCATCTTGCTCCGCCCTCCCGAGATCATACCATGCATATTTTCAGACAACATTATGAAACTTGAAGTCAAGCACAAGACAAAATTTGGAAAGACCTTAAATACACGGAGGTTAAGGAACATCCTACTAAAGAATGAATGGGTTAACCAGGAAATTAAAGAAGAAATTTAAAAATACATGGAAGCAAATTAAAATAAAAACACAACAGTCCAAAACCTTTAGAATGCCACAAAGGAAGTCCTACAAAGAAAGTATATAGAAATAAAGGCCCTCTTCAAGAAGTAAGAAAAGTCTCAAATATACTACCTTACATTACAACTAAAGGAGTTGGAAAAAGAATAGCAAATGAAGCCTAAATCCAGCAGAAGGGAAATAATTAAGATTAGAGCAGAAATAAATGATAGGGGTGCCTGGGTGGCTCAGTCGTTAAGCATCTGCCTTCAGCTCAGGTCATGATCCTAGGGTCCTGGGATCGAGCCCCACATCGGGCTCCCTGCTCAGCAGAAAGTGTGCTTCTCCTTCTCCCACACCCCAGCTTGTGTTCCCTCTCCTGCTATGTCTTTCTCTTTCAAATAAATAAATAAAATCTAAAAAAAAAAAAGAAAAGTAATAAAGAAATAAATGACATAGAAAAAAAAAAACACTAGAATAGATCAATGAAAGTGGAGCTGGTTCTTTGAAAGGTTTAACAAAATTGATCTAAACCCCTAGTCAGACTTATCAAAAAGAAAAGAAAAAGGACCCAAATAAATAAAGTCATAAATGACAGAAAAAAGATCACAACCAACACTTCAGAAATACAAACAATTATGACAATATTATGAGCAATTACATGCCAAAAAATTAGGCAATCTGGAAGAAACTGATCAATTTCTAAAAATATATAAACTACCAAAACTGAAACAGGAAGAAATAGAAAATCTGAACAGATCCATAACCAGCAAGGAAATTGAAGCAGTAATCAAAAATCTTTCAACAAATAGGATTCCAGGGCCAGATGGCTTCCCAGGAGAATTCTACCAAACACTTAAAGAATAATTAATACTTATTCTTCTGAAGCTGTTCCAAAAAATAGAAATGGAAGGAAAACTTCCTAACTCATTCTATGAGGCCAGATTACATTGATTTCAAAACCAAAGATCCCACTAAAAAGGAGAATTACAGATCACTATCTCTGATGAACATGGATATAAAAATTCTCAACAAGATACTAGCTAATTTAATACAATAGTATATTAAAAGAATTATTCATGATCAAGTGGGATTTACTACTGGGCTGCAGGTTCAATATCCACAAATCAATCAATGTCTATACCACATTAATAAAAGAAAGGATAAGAACCATATGATTCTCTCAATAGATGCAGAAAAAGCATTTGACAAAATACAACATCCTTTCTTGTTAAAAACCCTCAACAAAGTAGGGATAGATGTACCATACCTCAACATCATAAAGGCCATATACAAAAGATCCACAGCTAATATCATCCTCAATGGGGAAAAACTGAGAGCTTTTCCCCTATGGTCAGAAACACCACAGGGATGTCCACTCTTACCACTGTTGTTCAGCATAGTACTGGATGTCCTAGCCTCAGCAATAAAAAAACAAAAAGAAATAAAATGCATACAAATTGGCAAGGAAGAAGTCAAACTTTGCAGATGACATGATACTGTATGGAGAACACCCAAAAGGCTCCACCAAAAAAATTGCTAGAACGAATACATGAATTCAGCAAAGTTGCAGGATATAAAATCAACATTCAAAAATCTGTTGCATTGCTATACACCAATAACAAAGCAGCAGAAAGAGAAATTAAGGAATTGGTGCCATTTACAATAGCACCAAAAACCATAAGATACCCAGGAATAAACCTACCCGAAGAGGTAAAAGATCTGTACGCTGAAAATTATAGAACACATGAAAGAAACTGAAGAAGACACAAAGAAATGGAAAAACAAAACAAAACAAAACAAAACAAAACATTCTATGCTCATGGATTAGAAGAACAAATATTGCTAAAATGTCTGTACTACCCAAAGTAATCTATACATTCAATGCAATCCTGATCAAAATAACACCAGCATTTTTCACAGAACTAGAACAGACAATTGTAAAATTCATATGGAACCACAAAAGACCCTTGAGTAGCCAAAGTAATGTTGAAAAAGCAAAGCAAAGCGGGGGGCATCACACTCCCAGACTTCATTTTTAAAATTCTACTCAAAAAAACATTCATAATATATTAATTGGAATCAGTATACCCATGTGTATAAAATAATAAAGCATGTTCTTCTCATTAGTGCCATATACTATTCCCTGACTTCACTTGTATTTGTGTTAATATTTTTCATAGGATGTACTGAAAATAAAAACTTTTAAACATTTGAATGAACTTGAAACTTTGCATATAGTAGGATTTCAGAAAATAAAAGTTGGCTTGATTTGAATTTAGTTGGGTCAACTGGAGCTCATCAATTTTTTCTGTTACTTAGTCTCTCTATTCTTCTCCCTCCATGTATTTCTAACTTCCAGGAATCGAAAGATGAATGATTACTACAAACTTTGTTGTGAAAGAAAGGAGAAGGCAAGGGGGTCAATGCTCAGAAAAAAAGATCCTTTGCTTTCCTTTGCTCTTGCCTTCATTGGTCCTTCAGGATAATCATAAACCTTTATCACTTTTTCTCAAGCATGTGATGTATGACAAGGGGTCTTACTAGAACTAGGAGGATGTTTATGAGAAAGATAAGATATGCTAATCTGCATGTTCTACGAGTTCTGCTACACATAGCCTAGGGGACAATGCATACATCTCTTAGATCAGAGCGTGGCTGTTTGGGCTAAGAAAGCTTCAGGGAAGGCAACTCCCCCCAGCATTCCTACGGCAGAGTGGTCACGCAGGCGTCGGCATTCCAAAGGCCTACATCCTTCTCCGAAAACTTCCCTGCTCCCAGTGGCCTCTGTGTTACTTTTTAGCAAGCCAGGTATTATGGATGATTTCATGCTCTACATTAACCCCAACAACTAACCTTATTTGCTTACTTATCTTTCATATTAAAACCCTCTCTACCCAAAAAAACAAAAACAAAAAACAAAAAACCCCAAAATCCTCTCTACTCTTTCTACCTTCTGTTTTTTGACTGCTTTTCTTCTTTTCACTATTTCTATTAGGAGAAACTACTCAGCTAACTGGCAGATAATGAGAGAAAAATAAAATGGAGGGCAAGTGGAACAAAGGCAAACTTCATTAAAATAGTTTTTTTTTCTTTTTTTTTCTGGATTCCTGTCCATTATGGCATCTATCCATTTCTCACCACTAGCATTATCTCTTCTCTATTTTTAAGAAACATCACTGTTTTGGGAACTTCAAATTCTAACACACACACACACACACACACACACACACACACACATCAGACTTCTTACCATAAAGTCTCTTACTTTTCTACCGTCTGGTATGAGGAATAAAACATTATATGAAATAAGAGTTTGTGCTGAAGGGACCTATTCACAGAGGCCAAACTTAAAAAAGAAAAGTCTCCTAGGAAGGCCTTGGCAGTGTACCAGAGTATAGGACTGGTGTTTATGAAAACATTATCTTCTGGATCACTTTGAGACAATTTAAGTGATGTTTTTTGTAATTTCCTTTTGGTTTCCCCCAAATTATAGAAAGTTTTGAAAAGATACACATGGGTCCCAAGGAGGTCATTCTGACCTGATTTCTACCACACACTTGGCTCAATCAGCATAAACTGCTCAGGCAGTATCAAGATCAAGATGCCCTTCTCTTTCATCATGTGATTTTATGATCTTTAGGACAGGGATATTAGGAAAGAAAATAGAGTAATTGTGAGTCTCTGTGAGGTTACCCAAAACAGGATATTGACACGATTTGCAGGTGGCTGATGTGACATACACATAACCAATTCATTTACCATGTTAAATTATCCAGTTGCCTTAAACTACAGCAAATCAATTTAGGAATCTGTTTACAGACGTTCAGTTTGAAGCCAAGGTTCAAAATAAGAAAGATCCATTCACACAAAAATTGTTTCATTACATTCTTAGAAATGGTCAAATTATATGAGGCTTTTGCAGGATTACAATTACAATTAGAGTCCCAGGACTTGATATCCAAGATTCAAGTGTACAGAAAGGAGGAATACTCTTTTTTTAGAAAAGAATATCATTTGTAGAATCACCTAGCAGGTCAAGAAATTGCCTGTGGTTTAAATATGTTTCCATTCATGTTGTTCAACTTTGAGATGAGAGAGAATCACAGCAATCACAGGTAATACTGAAAGGAAAATAAGGAGCATGGTTGAAGAAAGAAACTAACATTTCATGAGCACTTGTGAGATGCGTAATGTATATTTTATTTAGTCCTCAGAACTACTCTAGGGTTGCAAATGTACTTTATTTCCATTGTACAGATAAGAATATTGATGGATCAGAAATTCAAATTCATTTCTTGCTGACTTCACAGCCTGTGTTCTGTTTTTTTTTTTTGCACATTATTGTGAAAAGAGATAAAAAACCTAAATCATCTACTATAAAGGAATCAAAGTTGAAATCATATCTTAATGACCATTGACTCTGCACCAAATTCTGAGCAATTATATCCCATTCTAGACACCAGCCCAAAATTTAAATGTAAAAATATGAAACTGATATTGTAATGTTAGCTCTCTTAAAATGGATGTCAATGAGAATAATTATTTGGGATCTTTTTTTCTATTTGTGAAATAAGTATCATTAAGACAACTGCTATGGGGAGAAATATAGCATGACAACTTATGGCACCAATAAGAAACAAGAGGTGGTGAAAGAATGTTTGATTATTTTATTTTTTAAGATTTTATTTATTTATGAGAGAGAGAGAGAGTGAGATTAGGTGAGCAGCAGAGGGAGAGCGAGAAGCAAGCTCCCAGCTGAGCAGGGAGGCCCATATGGGGTTTGATCCCAGGACCCTGGGATCATGGCCTGAGCCAAAGGCAGATGCTTAATCCACTGAGCCACCCACGAGTCCCAAGAATGTTTGAATTTAATGTTCATGGTTTATATAATTGTGCAGGTGTTTCAGTGTCTGTTCCTGAAAATGTTCCTGCATCGACTTTAATATATATGATTCTTGCAACAGATCCAGGACAAGAAATTGAAGTAAGTGTTTCTTTATCATCTATTTATTTATTTTTCCAAATTTGACTAAAAAAAGTCCTCAAATTTTAAATGAGTAAAAAATTATTTAATCAGGCTATAAATTGAAGTATTCTTTATATCTTATGGTAGTCATTGAAATGGAAGAAGGAATTTAAATCTTTGACTATCGTAACATAAACTAAAAATGATATGACCTGAAAATGAAAGCAATAGACCTACAATAGTCTGAAAGCACTTTGAAAAACTAAAGCTTACATTTATTTCCATTTATCTGATGACATTTACATAGCTGAGAGAATAACCTTTCATGTTTCCCTGCCTTTTATTCATCCTAGATCAGGCATATTTTCTTTATAATACATATAACTTGAATAAAGGGTATATCTTCATATTATTTCTGGTTTTAGCAATGATAAAATACAATGAATTAATAAATAATAAATGACAAAATAATTACAGATTGAGAGGTGGTAAAGAAGAAGAAATACAAGATAATCCATCATTCTAGATTATCTGAGAGTTTTCTGATATCTATCCCCTCATACTTCTCCATATGATCTCTATTCTAATTTGTAAGACAAATTTTGGTTTCTTGATTATATATTATAAATCACTAATACACTGGAATATTCTGCCCTATATGTTGTAATTCTACCTTTAATTATTAGAGCAAACTAAGGTTTTTTCCATTTATTCATACTTTAACAATTGGCTCACAAACATAGCTTAGAGAAGAGAATATGGTTAAAACAGAAGTTTAGGGGGTAACTTGCTGGAGAATTTAGTCTGTATATAATTTTTCTGGTGACCTAATTATAATAAGGCATTGATCAGCCCTCCAGGTTTTTTGCTCATGTGAATTTTAGACTGAGGAAAAATGTAAGTTCTGGTTTACCAGGTTCAGAAACTCCATGTATGTGACCATGTGAATGTGTGTGAGGAGATAGGGTCAGGGAATATGGATGTGTATGTTTATGGTGTGTGGGTATATGTTTGGGCTTAGGCCCAGATATACGCATGCATGTAGAGGATGGGTGTCTATGTAAATATTAATTGTAGCACATGCTTACATGTATATTTTCCATACATAAAACTTATAATTTCTGAATTTTATTGCAAAAGCCACTGGGAAAGAACAACAAAAATCTTGGAAAATATTTTTTAACAAATCCAAAACTATACCAATGAGGGGAGAAACAAAAAAAAGGAGACTTTTTTTCATGAGAACATTTAATGGATTTTAGTCAAACATAAGCCAACTTTGGTTGTTCACTTATAGACAAGTAAAAATCAGTTAATACGCCCATCAAAATGACTGTGATGTCTTTTGGAAATGCATTGAATACCACATCTCCCAGGTTTTATTGTTTTTCTTTGGGCCAGAAACTGGATATAAACCTTTAAAAATATCATGCCTTTACTGAATCCTTTTCAAAATCGTTAATATTTATCTTGAAACTGAGCCCAGCTATAAGCAAGGGTGATAACAGTGGAGAGGAACATGATGATGTTCATAAAAAAAAAAAAAAATCTTTGTCTAAAGCAGTATTTTATTGTGCCATACAGAAAATCATTACAAAGATGAGATCAAATGGCTTCTTCCAAATAATTCAGGTACATGTGCCTTCTTGAGATACATTTCCTGAGCATACAAGAGGGAATGACTTACTTGTATATTAGGAAAATCTATAAATGCAACACTAGAAAATAAACTAATTATAAAACCAATGATAGCTATTTACCAAAAAAAAAGGCTTTGATACTTAAGTATAAAAATCTTTGCAAAAAGATACAACTAAAAATATGAATGAATCTTCAGATTGATTTTGAAGTCTGAAACTGAAAAAAGTTTAGCTTTTATTTTATGGGCATTGTCTTTAGAAAAATAATTTTGGTTTAGTTAGGTCTTGGCAAATAATTACATCAAAACTCTCAGTTCAGAATCCATGCTTTTCCAATAATGTGTTAACTATTTGTATGTGTGTGTTTTTAAGTTTTTAATATTAAATTCTTCAGTTAATGTCATTGCCTACTTTGTTTTGGATTCCCATAATGGTGTTATTTCTTTTTTTTTTTTTTTTTTTTAAAGCTAGACTTCCCTCATTTTTTTTTAAAGATTTTATTTATTTATTTGAGAGAGAGAGAGAATGAGAGATAGAAAGCACGAGAGGGAAGAGGGTCAGAGGGAGAAGCAGACTCCCTGCTGAGCAGGAAGCCCGATGCGGGACTCGATCCCGGGACTCCAGGATCATGACCTGAGCCGAAGGCAGTCGCTTAACCAACTGAGCCACCCAGGCGCCCTAATGGTGTTATTTCTAAAAACATAGAACTTTTTTCAGACTGTGAAACAAATCCTAAGGTGAAAATTAATATAAATTTGACACTAAAATAAATATCTTTCAATATCCTTCAATAAGAATAATTTTCAGTATTTTCAATAAGAATAAATTTTTAAAACTTACATAAATTGAAATTTTAAAAATATCAAATTCATATAATTGCATTTTCATATTCACATAGGTAAAGCAAAAATTCTGTTTAAGACAATAAATTCAGAAGCTTATCTGATTCATTTTACTTTTCCCATTAGACTTTATTTAAATATTTTTTTCAGTTTTTGTATTTGCTTCTTCAGGTATGTTTAAAAGTTGGAGAAAGGATTATCTCTATATTCAAAAGCATAGAGCTGACACAATGTTCTCAGTAATTAAATAAAATTATACTTTTTGCAGTCATGAATCATCTGGAGAATTGCCTCCATCCTTGGCTTTACTGGTAGAGACCTAGCCTAAGTCTTTCTTCCCTCAATGTTCTGGTTAAATTTCAAATTTGCAAACATTTGGAAAGGAGAAGTATGAGGGGATAGAAAAAACAAAAATTATTTTTCCTACCAAATCATCCTGGGAAATGGGACCACTTGAATTTCAAATGTTTTCCAGTTTCTTTAATCATTTCTCAATATTTCCAGTAGTCATTTACTGGGCATTTTTTAAAAATATCAACTTACCTAGAACAAGCCTTTATAAACTGTGAATATTTTGACCAGGACTTCACTGTGTAAGAGTTAGAGAAAAAATAGAAAGCAACAACTGTTTCTCCATGACAATTGGCTAAGGGCTTATCGTACTGTATTCACTCCGGGATTGTAGGGTCATCTCTCATATTACCAGCGTTGCTGTTTTTCATTCACTCCCAAATGAAGTGCCTTGGTTGTTTTTGTTTCTTTACTTTCATGTAACGTTCAGGATTAACTTTATGAAAAAAGCCCCACTGACATTTTGATTTTAATTGCATTGAGTTTTTAAATTAGATTGAAGAGAATTAGTATCTTTATCATCCATAAACCTGGAGGATTTCTTCATTTATTCAGAACTTCATAAAGTACTTCAGGAACATTCTGTGCTTTTCTCCATAAAATTTTGTATTTTTACATATTGCATATATGACATTCCTAGATTACATGGATTTTTTGGTAACTATCCATTCCTAATTATTCTTCAGGATTATAGAGGAAACAATTGATTTTTTATGTCTTGATCTTGAAAACAACAATTTTACTAATGTGTTATATTGATTCTAATGATTTCTAGATAATCTTTCATTTTCTGTGTTAACATTCATAAAATATCTATGAAAAATGACAGCTGCTTCTTTCTATTATAACATTTTTCTTCATATGCTTAGAGAATTATACAGTTTTTTAAAATCTATTACAGTTCAAGTTACTTTAATATATTTTCTATTATTACACTATCCTTGTGTTTCTGGCATATAATGTACCCCATATAAGGTAGTTTTCAATATAGGTTGCTATATTCAATTTGCTAATATTCCAATTTAATTCTGGAATTTTAACCCTGATTGTTCCTCCCACCCTTGACTGACTAAAGCTCAAGGTGGTTTGTTCACTCATGCTTTGTTTGTTTGTTTGCTTGTTTGTTTGTTTTCCCCACACATGAGCTCATCTTTAAAAGAGCTTTACATGTTTACATATTTGGACGGTGTTGAGCAAATGTCTCTCCAAAGGGGTTTTTATCTTTTGACTCTGCTAGGCATCCATAAGGCATCGCTGGCCTCGGGGAAAGTTTATCTGCTAATTTCTTGGCTTAGCTATTCTTAGACCAAATGTTAGTAAAGTCTTAAACTATTATGGGTTCGCTCTCTCTCTCTCTCTCTCTCTCAATCTTTCTTTCTTTCTCTCTCCCATAATTTTATTTCCATGATATTCTGGAAGGATCATGGCAAATTATTTTACTCTGGCCACCAACGTGATCTCAGAGCAAATTTACATTTGATCAACTTTCACCCTCCTTTGGTTTACATGTCAGTGTTCCCACTAGAACTGGATTTCCTCCATGGTAAGGTTATTTCTAATTTAGTTCTTGTCTTTAGTGTACTGCACTATGCATCATATGGTCAGTACTCAGGAAATATTCTTGTATGAAAGCATGAACTCTACCAATTTCAAGGGTCTCTGTGTCTTGTTGACTTAAAACAGCTAGAAACAATAAATTCATTGGTCTGAAACATTTTATTCAATCTCTGTTGTATGCCTAGTACTGTGTTGGCACTCTTACCTTGATTTCTAAAACACACATATTTATTGTCTCCCATCTGTTTTCTAAAAAAACCAGGATATTTACATTATGTTCAGTAGGTGCTGGGTATCTGCAAGGTGCTTTACAAATAATAATTTACTTCATGCTTATGAAAACCCTGTGAAGTAGATATCATTATTACAGACGAAGACACTAAGTCCAAATAAATAAGTAACTAAGTCCAAATAAATAAGTAATAAGATCATCGAGCTGGTAAATGAATGAATCATGACTCCAATACAAGCAGCTTAACTTTAGTATGGGCTCCTCACCACTATATGCCCCGTCATTTGTTTCCTTGTCATCTCTTCTGAGAAGCTGTTACTATCCTCCCTCATGCTTTTATGCTTTGCTGTAAGCTCTGTATAGGCAAAAACTATGTGTTGCTCATTTTATTTTATTTATTTATTTATTTATTTATTTATTTTTATTTTTATTTTTTTATTTTTTTTATTTTTTTTTTAATTTTATTTATTTATTTCAGAGAGAGAGAGAGAATGAGAGAGATAGAAAGCACGAGAGGGAAGAGGGTCAGAGGGAGAAGCAGACTCCCTGCTGAGCAGAGAGCCTGATGCGGGACTCGATCCCGGGACTCCAGGATCATGACCTGAGCCGAAGGCAGTCGCTTAACCAACTGAGCCACCCAGGCGCCCCTATTTATTTATTTTTAAAGACTATTTATTTATTTGACAGAGAGAGACACAGCGAGAGAGGGAACACAAGCAGGGGGAGTGGGAGAGGGAGAAGCAGGCTTCCCGTGGAGCAGGGAGCCTGATGCAGGGCTCAATTCCAGGACCCTGGGATCATGACCTGAGCTGAGGGCAGCCGCATAACCAACTGAGCCACCCAGGCACCCCTGTGTTACTCATTTTAAATATCAGTGTTTGATACTTAATGGATGTACTGAAAATGAATAAATAAATGAATGGTTAATTCAGAACAGCTATGCTGTCATAGGGAACTCCATTTTTAAAGACAGTGTCCAAGAATGGGAAAATTGACATATTTGAGGATAAATGTATCATTTAAATCACCCTTTAACCTTGACTTTTAGGCTATTTGCACATTTTTTTTTCTGGATAACAATTTCCTTTAGTGGTAACATGGTTTTTGTCATGCCACATTTTAGTTAAATATTCCTTGTAATCTTCAGTTTCTTCTCACTTATTTGAAATATTACTAAAATAGGAAGCTCAAGAATGTATAATCTCATAGAACTAAAAGCACTTTAAAGTACTTTTTTGCTTATACACATAATCTACTTATTAATTATAGAATTACATTTAATAAGACAAAATTAAAACCATTCTTTGACTTCATCAGACTTATTAATTATTATTTTATTAAACTTACATTTCTTAATTATTTGGTCATTGGAATATCAACTTTTTAAATAAAATTTTACAACTTTTTTGTGGTTTCTAAAGTCTCCATGATTTTTCAAATTTTTCTGAAAGTAAGATAGTTGTTTAATTCCACATATTTTTTTTTCCTAAACAATGAAACTTAAGTTATTCTCTAATTTGGTATTTCAACAAATTTAAATTGGTTATATTGCCTTAAATATAGCATACCCAAACCAATGCTTAAAAATATGGTCAAAGTTCCATAATAATTGGTAGGTAACATTAACAACCATAGAAATCTGTATAAGGGTACAAAAGATACTCCTTTTGACAAATGACCTTAAGCTTTTTTGGGAAAGGATTTACATTTTATGCTAGCAACTTTTTAAAAGTGTTTTTCAATTTTCTTTTTAAAACATTTTTTTTTATGTAAAGGGAAATTGCATACTTTAAGGAATCAAAAAAAACCCCAGTTATTCTGTCTTCTCTTATTTATTTTAGCATTTTCAGATAGTGGTTGCAGTGAGAAATAGAGACAACCTGTCTCTGTACTCATGCACTGGCACCATCACTATAAATATAAGGAATGTTAATGATGAAAGCCTGGTTTTTATGTAAGCAATGGTTAATTTAAATATTTAAGTGCTAAGATTTAATCTCTGAAACTGTTTTTACAATGGAGTAAATATCAGTATTTTGCTACTGTTACCATTGTCAATTTTCTTACAAATATTCAAAGTGACTTAGAAGGCAAACATCTATGAGCTCTATATGATTTCTCTTTTTACATGAAGTGCAAGTCAACCTCATTTGTATTTTGTTCTTGATATCATAGAAGAGAGTCAACTTTATTTGGGGAATAAAAATTCAAAGCTTTCTATTTTCTTGCTATTTATCTTTAATAAGTAAATAATGTAGAAAATGCATATTGATACATTCATATGAAAAAATTGATGTAGGTATTAAAGAGGATTTGGATAATAAGTACTTGCTGGGGTGCCTGGGTGGCTCAGTTGGTTAAGCGACTGCCTTTGGCTCAGGTCATGATCCTGGAGTCCCAGAATCGAGTCCCGCATCAGGCTCCCTGCTCAGCAGGGAGTCTGCTTCTCCCTCTGACCCTCCCCCCTCTCATGCTCTCTCTATCTCTCATTCTCTCTCTCAAATAAATAAATAAAATCTTTAAAAAAAATAAGTACTTGCTAATATGGAAATATTTCCAAACATATATGAAATGAAAAAGTGATTGCAGAAGTTTACAAAGTATTTTGTTTTCTGGAATAAAGTATAATTTACCAGTCAGTAGAAAGTCTAGGAAAAGGTATAGGTAGGAGGAAACTTTTAACTTTGCTTTATAATACACATTCATATATATATATATATATATATAAAATCTATCTGTATCTGTGTGCATGTGTGTATGTATATATATATATAGTGATTTGTTAAGAAACTTTTTAAGGCCAGGGACTTAAAACTTATATGTATCACATAAAATTTAAAATATTTATTGTGTGACATAGATGAAAAGAGACATTTGTTTACACTACGTGATAAAAAAAAAATCCCTTTTATCCCCCAGATACATACCAGATGCACCTATAAATATTTATGAAAATCTGCCTGTTGGAACAAAGCTAGTCAAGTTGACAGCCACTGATAGAGACATAGGGGACTCGGTGCATTATTAGTGTATAGGTACACAAAAAGAATTTTTAATAAATGAAGGTATAATATTTTTTGTTGCTAATCATTTAATAAAATATAAGGTATATTTTCACTAGTTAAAAATAAGCCTGATTATCTTCCATTAGGATAAAAGAATTTTTCTAATATTCAGTAGTATATTTAACATGCTTTGTATGAGGTAAAATGTGATCATTCCTTCTTTCTCAGAGGTATGGAAACACTCTGTACAATGTGTCTGCTCCAGGGGACTTCCAAACAATTCAGACCCACAGCAGGGTTCCCTGGGATCTTATTGTATGATTTCTCTCTGAAAAGTGGATTTTCCCATGGAACCCATGATGCTAGTCATATAAACTGAATATTTATTCCTCATCATATATTCTCATAAGCACTTTTCATACATAATAATTTCTTTGGGTTTTTACTTTCCTAATCCTCATCTTTGGTATGATGCCTGGGACGGGAATCTTAATACGCCCAAGCTCATGCAACTAATTTGCTTGGTAGAATCTGCACCAAAATCAGTCTGCTTGATTATGATACTTGCAACTCTAAGTACATTCTATATGACCAAAGGTTAGGAGTCCATGATCCTAACAACTAAGGCATAAAGCAAAGGAAGAAGAGAAAGGAAGGTTTCTCCTCTTCTTAAAAGGTTATGTACATTTTCATACATGAAAAGAACAGAATTAAATATCCACTATTTATATCAGCAGATTATATTATATCAGCAGAAAGAGCCCCAAGTAGGAAGTAGACTCTGAGATTCATGAGGAAGGTGATCTGTGGAAGACAGGACCTATGGTAAGTCGGAACTTAAGCAAAGGGAAAAGGCTGTCAAAGCATGTAGTGAGGCAACAGAATGGTAGCAGAAATAGGATAGTTATTGCAGATAGGAAGATTGATAAAATAACTACATTAAATATAAATGGAGGCTGGTTTCTCCTGTCAACATGGGAGTTACAAATGTAGAAAAATGAGAAAATAGAAGGAAAAATATGAGGGTGAATTTAAATCAAAGGTTTTCAAGTAAACTTAAGTTTTGCATTGTATGTATGTGAGCAGGAAGACATGTACATGTGTGTGTATGTGTGTAGTTACATAAATAAATATTGATGTAATTGTATGTGTGCATACACACACACACACACACGCACACATTTCTGTAGTTATGTCTCCTGAAAGAGTGAAAAAGCTTAGGAGGATGATACCACAATAGAAATGAACACACCTAGTATGCAGATACTGATTTTTAAATACCATTTTATCCTATAAGAACTCTTTAGACAAATCTTTTTTTGAGATGACAGGAGTTAGAATACAAGATGAACTTGAAGTATCTTGTGACAGAAAGCAAGAATGTGCTCAAAGAATGATGAGAGGGGCACCTGGGTGGCACATTCAGTTAAGCATCCAACTCTTGGTTTCCGCTCAGGTTGCAATCTCAGGGTCATTGGGATTGAGCCCCGCTTTGCATTCTGCACTCATTGTGGAGTCTGCTTGAGATTCTCTCTCTCCTTCGCTCCCTCTCCCCTCCCACTTGTGCTCTCTCTCTCTTTAAAAATAAATAAATAAATCTTTAAAAAAAAAAGAAAGAACGATGAGAATATGTTAAAAAGACACAAAAATCAGCTTGAATGGTTCCCCCTAACCAATATAAGGGTAATTTGAACATCAAAATAAATAATAGTTGCAGATTATGGCCCATTATATAAAATAGTGTACCATGATTACATAGAGATATAAATACATAAATAAAGTGACAGTTTGATGGTGAAACAATGCTTAGATATTTTCACAAATACCTCACCACAAAATATTTATTAGTTGTAAAGGATAAAATAGAACTTTGGAGTGGCAGACACCATCCTAGTCAAGTAATTAAAGTGGATGTCATCATTAATGAGACAAACTGATAGCACACAATAAGAACACAGTATAACTTTTGTGATATTTAATCCAAAATGACATAACCCAAATCTTACCATGAGCTGATATCAGACAAATCCATTTTGAGGAAAATTCTTCAAAATTACCAGCCTTAAATCTTGAAAATGCTCTTAAGGGCATTAAAATTTAAGGGCAGATTGAAGAACTTCCCTGATTGAAGGAGACTAAAGAGACATGACAATGTGATTCTGAACTGGATCTTTTTGCTATAAAAATATTATTGAGACAACTGGTCAAACTTTAAAGGTAAGGGGTCTTAGTATTAGATATATCAATGTTAATTTCAGGATTTTGTTGTTTTTGTTGTGATAATGTTGGAGAATGCTCTTTAAGAAATGTACATTAAAGTATTTGGAGATGATAAGACATCACATCACCAACTTATTCTTAAATGGTTGATGAGGAAGAAAAATCCCCACCTGTTTGTGATTATTTAAAACATTTAATAATTATAAATACTTAAAAAAATAGAAATAAAGAAAAAAAGATAGCCACAGAAGATATGCAGAGAAGAGGCAACATCTTAAACCATATTCTAAAAATTCCTGAGGAAGCACACATAAAGCAGGAGGATGAAACAAATACTAAAAAGTATCATTAAATAACATGTTCCTAAAAAAGAAGATTTGAGGCTACATATTAAAAAAAGAAAAATAGGTTTCTGTAAAACTAATACAGAATGGCTGAATTTAAGACATATTCTAGTAAACTATTAGATATTAACAAAAGAAAAGGAAAAAAAATACTTGAGCGCCTAGGAAGACTGAGTCACTTATAAAAGTGATAATTAAGTTATAAACAGGAGAGGGCGGAGCAAGATGGCGGAGGAGTAGGAGACCTGGATTTCGTCTGGTCTCAGGAATTCAGCTGAATAGGGATCAAACCATTCTGAACACCTACGAACTCAACAGGAGATCGAAGATAAGAAGAGTAACAACACTCTGAACAGAAAAGCGGCCACTTACTGGAAGGTAGGACGTGCGGAGAAGTGAATCCGAGGCGATATTCGGGAGGATAGACGGCAGGGGAGGGGGCCTCCGTCGGCCACTTCTGGCAAGTGATAGAGCCGCGGAGCACAAAATCGGAACTTTTAGAAGTCGGCTCCGCGGAGGGACGTCGCTCCAGTGGCTAAGCGGGGGGTGGAACCCTCGCAGGACAGTGTGGTCTCAGGACCCTTGGGGTCACAGAAAGACCGGGGGTACCTGAGTGCGGCAGAGCTCCCAGATATCGGAGCAGGGAAGCCGGCTGCAGAGACCGAGCTGAGGCGCGGGCTCTCAGCTGTGGGTGGCCATAAACTGTGATCCACGGCCCAGTCGGGTCACTGCTCCTCCAGCAGGGACCCAACAAGCTGCAGATCCGGGGAGACTCCCCTCCGCCCCCAGGAGGAGCAGCGCGGGAGCGCACCACAGGGATATGCTGGGTTTGGAGACTCCACACGGGGTCGGGTGCCAGAGACAGAAACGCTCGGTCACAGGCCGGGTGAGCACGGAGTGCGGCCGGAGACCGGGGAGATGGGAGTGACTGACTGCTTTTCTCTGCGGTTCACTGAGGAGCAGGGCCCCGAGTTCTCAGCTCCTCCGGGTGGAGACTGGGAGGCCACCATTTTCACCCTGGTCCTCCAAAGCTGTACCAAAGCTTGCAGGGAAAAAAAGCTCCTGAGAGCAAACCCAAGCAGTTCGCTTAGCCTGGACTGACAAGGCCAGGGAAATTTCGCCTCCGGCAAAGACATTTGGGAACCACGGCAACAGGCCCCTCCCCCAGAAGATCAGCCCGCAAGCCAAGACCAAGTTTACCGATCAAGGAGAACGGGAGAACTCCAGTGCTAGGGGAATACTGCACATAGAATTCATGGCTTTTTTTTACCATGATTCATTAGTTTTTCAAAGTTAATTTTTTAACTGTTTTTTTTTTTAATTTTTCTTTTTCCCTTTTTCAACCAACATCTTATCAATCCCTTTTTTAAAAAAAAATTTTATTTTTCATTTTTAGAATCATATTTTATCCCTTCATAGTAGTTACCCTTATTTCTGGCATATATATATATAAGTTGTTCTCTCTTTAAAATTTTGAGATACAGTTTCTTCTAACAGATCAAAATATACCCTAAATCACTAGTGTATGGCTTTTTTCTAGTCTCCTGCCTGATCACATTCTCTCCCTTACTTTTCTTTCTTTTTTTTTAATCTTCTTCTTTCTTTTTTCAAACAACATCTTATCTTATCAATTCCTTTTATAAAATCTTTTATAATTTTCATCTTTACAGTCATCTTCCATCCTTTCATTGTATCAACCCTTATTTTGTACATATATAAGTCTTTCTTCCTTTAAAATTTTAGGAGGCACTTTTTTCTAACAGACCAAAATACGCCCAAAATCTAGTGTGTGTCACTATCTATCCACTAGCCTGATCATATTTGATCATATTCTGTTTTTTTTGTATTGTTCTGTTCTTGTTTTTATCTTTTTCTTTTTTTTTTTTTTTTCTCTTTCTTTTTTCTTTCTTTCCCTTTCTTTTCCCCTGGTTTCAGGTCTTTTCTGATTTGTATAGAGTATATTTGCTGGGGACGTTGTTAACCTTTAGCATCTTGTTCTCTCATTCATCTATTCTCCTCTGGACAAAATGACAAGATGAAAAAAATCACCTCAACAAAAAGAACAAGAGGTAGTACCGTCAGCCAGAGGCCTACTCAATACGGACATTAGTATCATGTCGGACCTAGAGTTCAGAATCATGACTGTAAAGATACTAGCTGGGCTTGAAAAAAGTGTGGAAGTTATTAGAGAAACCTTTTCTGGAGAAATAAAAGAACTAAAATCTAACCAAGTCAAAATCAAAAAGGCTATTAATGAGGTGCAATCAAAAATGGGGGCACTAACTGCTAGGTTAAATGAGGCAGAAGAGAGAATCAGTGATATAGAAGACCAATGATGGAGAATAAAGAGGCTGAGAAAAAGAGAGAGAAACAACTACAGGATCATGAGGGCAGAATTCGAGAGATAAGCAATACGATAAGATGAAACAACATTAGAATAATTGGGATCCCAGAAGAAGAAAAAAGAGAGAGAGGGGCAGAAGGTATATTGGAGCAAATTATAGCAGAGAACTTCCCTAGTGTGAGGAAGGAAACAGGCATCAAAATTCAGGAGGCACAGAGAACCCCTCTCAAAATCAATAAAAATAGGTCAACACCCCAACATCTAATAGTAAAACTTAGGAGTCTCAGAGACAAAGAGAAAATCCTGAAAGCAGCTCGAGAGAAGAGATATGTAACCTAAAATGGTAGAAATATTAGATTGGCAACAGACCTATCCACAGAGACCTAGCAGGCCAGAAAGGACTGGCATGAGATCTTCAGAGCACTAAACGAGAAAAATATGCAGCCAAGAATACTATATCCAGCTAGGCTCTCATTGAAAATTGAAGGAGAGATAAAAAGCTTCCAGGACAAACAAAAACTAAAGGAATTTGCAAACACGAAACCAGCCCTCCAAGAAATATTGAAAGGGGTCCTCTAAGCAAAGAGAGAGCCTAAAAGCAGCATAGATCAGAAAGGAACACAGACAACATACAGTAACAGTCACCTTACAGGCAATACAAAGGCACTAAATTCATACCGTTCAATAGTTACCCTGAATGTAAATGGGCTCAATGCCCCAATCAAAAGACACAGACTATCAGATTGGATTAAAAAACAAGACCCATCAATATGTTGTCTGCAAGAGACTCATTTTAGACGCAAAGACACCCCCAGATTAAAAGTGAAGGCGTGGGCGCCTGGGT
Organism: Callorhinus ursinus; assembly: GCF_003265705.2. NCBI lineage: Eukaryota > Metazoa > Chordata > Mammalia > Carnivora > Otariidae > Callorhinus > Callorhinus ursinus. The sequence goes on along the minus strand of NW_027397074.1, from coordinate 9,953,057 downwards.
GTCTCAGTCAGTTGGGCGACTGCCTTCGGCTCAAGTCATGATCCTGGAGTCCCAGGATCAAATCCCACATTGAGCTCCCTACTCACTGGGGAGTCTGCTTCTCCCTTTGACTCCTCCCTGTCTCATTCTCTCCCTCTCTCTGTCACTCTCTCTCTCTCAAGTAAGTAAATAAAATCTTAAAAAAAAAAAAAAAAGAAAGTGAGGGGTGGGAAAACCATTTACCATGCTAATGGACACCAAAAGAAACCTGGGCTGGCAATCCTTATCAGACAAATTAGATTTTAAAACAAAGACTGTAATAAAAGATGAAGAAGGACAGTATATCCTACTTAAAGGGTCTATCCAACAAGAAGATCTAACACCTGTAAATATCTATGCCCCTAACATGGGAGAAGCCAATTATATAAGGCAATTAATAACAAAAGCAAAGAAACACATTGACAACAATACAATAATAGTGGGGGACTTTAACACCCCCCTGACTGAAATGGACAGGTCATCTAAGCAAAAGATCAACAAGGAAATAAAGACTTTAAATGACACACTGGACCAAATGGACTTCACAGACATATTCAGAACATTCCATCCCAAAGCAACGGAATACACATTCTTCTCTAGTGCCCATGGAACATTCTCCAGAATAGATCACATCCTAGGTCACAAATCAGGTCTCAACCGGTACCAAAAGATTGGGATTATTCCCTGAATATTTTCAGACCACAATGCTTTGAAACTAGAACTCAACCACAAGAGGAAAGTTGGAAAGAACTCAAATACATGGAGGCTAAAGAGCATCCTACTAAAGAATGAATGGATCAACCAGGAAATTAAAGAAGAATTAAAAAAATTCATGGAAACCAGTGAAAATAAACACACAACTGTTCAAAATCTTTGGGATACAGCAAAGGCAGTCCTGAGAGGAAGGTATGTAGCAATACAAGCCTTTCTCAAGAAAAAAGAAAGGTCTCAAATACACAACCTAACCCTATACCTAAAGGAGCTAGAGAAAAACCAGCAAATAAAGCCTAAACCCAGCAGGAGAAGAGAAATAATAAAGATCAGAGCAGAAATCAATGAACTAGAAACCAAAAGAACAGTAGAAGAGATCAACGAAACTAGGAGCTGGTTCTTTGAAAGAATTAACAAGATTGATAAACCACTGGCCAGACTTATCAAAAAGAAAAGAGAAATGACCCAAATCAACAAAATCATGAATGAAAGAGGAGCGATCACAACCAACACCAAAGAAATACAAACAATTATAAGAACATATGATGAGCAACTCTATGTCAGCAAATTAGATAACCTGGAAGAAATGGGTGCATTCCCAGAGATGTATCAACTACCAAAATTGAACCAGGAAGAAATAGAAAACCTGAACAGACCTATAACCAATAAGGAAATTGAAGCAGTCATCAAAAATCTCCCAACAAACAAAAGCCCAGGGCCAGATGGCTTCCCAGGAGAATTCTATCAGACATTCAAAGAAGAATTAATACCTATTCTCCTGAAACTGTTCCAGAAAATAGAAATGGAAGGAAAACTTCCAAACTCATTTTATGAGCCTACCATTACTTTGATCCCAAAACCAGACAAAGACCCCATCAAAAAGGAGAATTACAGACCAATATCCTTGATGAAAATGGATGCAAAAATTCTCACCAAAATCCTAGCCAATAGGATCCAACAGTACATTAAAAGGATTATTCACCATGATCAAGTGGGATTTATCCCTGGGCTGAAAGCCTGGTTCAACATCCAGAAATCAATCAACGTGATACAATACATTAACAAAAGAAAGAACAAGGATCATATGATCCTCTCAATAGATGCAGAAAAAGCATTTGACAAAGTACAGCATCCTTTCTTGATCAAAACTCTTCAGAGTATAGGGATAGAGGGGACATACCTCAATATCATAAAAGCCATCTATGAAAAACCTACAGCGAATATCATTCTCAATGGGGAAAAGCTGAGAGCTTTTCCCCTAAGGTCAGGAACACAGCAGGGATGTCCACTCTCACCACTGCTATTCAACATAGTATTAGAAGTCCTAGCCACAGCAATCAGACAACAAAAAGAAATCAAAGGCATCCAAGTCAGCAAAGAGGAAGTCAAACTCTCACTCTTTGCAGATGATATGATACTGTATGTGGAAAACCCAAAAGACTCCACTCCAAAACTGCTAGAACTCATACAGGAAATCAGTAAAGTAGCAGGATATAAAATCAATGCACAGAAATCAGTGGCATTCCTATACATCAACAAGACAGAAGAGAGACAAATCAAGGAGTCGATCCCATTTACAATTGCACCCAAAACCGTAAGATTCCTAGGAATAAATTTAACCAAAGAAGCAAAGGATCTGTAATCAGAAAACTATAAAATACTCATGAAAGAAATTGACGAAAACACAAAGAAATGGAAAAACATTCCATGCTCATGGATTGGAAGAACAAACATTGTGAAGATGTCAATGTTACCTAGAGCAATCTACACATTCAATGAATCCCCATCAAAATACCATCCAGTTTTTTCAAAGAAATGGAACAAATAATCCTAAAATTTGTATGGAACCAGAAGAGACCCCGAATAGCCAGAGTCATATTGAAAAAGAAAAGCAAAGCTGGCGGCATCACAATTCCAGACTTCCAGTTCTATTACAAAGCTATCATCATCAAGACAGTATGGTACCGGCACAAAAACAGACACATAGATCAATGGAACAGAATAGAGAGCCCAGAAATGGACCCTCAACTCTATGGTCAACTCATCTTTGACAAAGCAGGAAAGAATGTCCAATGGAAAAAAGACAGTTTCTTCAACAAATGGTGTTGGGAAAATTGGACAGCCACATGCAGAAGAATGAATCTGGACCATTTCCTCACACCACACACAAAAATAGACTCCAAATGGTTGAAAGATTTAAACGTGAGACAGGAGTCCATCAAAATCCTAAAAGAGAACACAGGTAGCAACCTCTTCGACCTCAGCCGCAGCAACTTCCTCCTAGATACATCGCCAAAGGCAAGGGAAGCAAGGGCAAAAATGGACTATTGGGATTTCATCAAGATAAAAAGCTTTTGCACAGCAAAAGAAACAGTCCACAAAACCAAAAGACAAC